>NC_071484.1:1664674-1759015 GCF_028500815.1 Rissa tridactyla | reverse complement strand
AAACCACCCACAGGTTCTGCTCTGAAAAAAGTTTCCCTTAAAAGTAAGTATCCTCGCAAAATCGTTTGGCATTTGACGAATGAAGCCGTTCATCTGCAGAAGCTGCAGCTGCATGCTCTGACTCCTCCAGGTGTGATTCCTTCCAAGTCCCGTTGACTCCTGTTGTCAGTGCTTTCAGGCACCACTACCTGCATTTGTTGTAACTGTCCTTAAGCCTGTTGCTGCAGATTATGTCAGTATTTGAGGTTTGTTGGCGGAAAGATTCCCGTGAAAAAAAGGCTCCGGTGTCCCAGACAGGGTGAGGAGATGGAGATGGCCCTGGCACCGATGCATCACCCCGTGCCACTGCTTGCAGGTCCTCAGAGAAGAAGGAAGAAGTGAGGCCTTGGTCTCTCGGCACGGTGAGAAGGTGCCCTCTGCCCGAATGATGAGTACGGACAGTGCCACTGCCCAGAACCAGAGGCAGGAGGAGAGCGAGGGGAGCATTGCCCGAGCCCTTATTTCAAGCCCAGTGGTCCCTTCAGGAGCTCTTCCTCTGCAGCTAGGAGATGGTGATTGCCTGAGGGTGACAAGTGTTTAAATCATGTGGACCTCACACGGTCCACGGGCACCGTGGGGCTAAGCAGTTATTTTGAGACCAGCAGTGCCTTCATGAGTTCCTTTTCTGCACCCAGGAGACCTTGGATACCTGAGGGATGCCAAGATTTAGAGCATTACCCAGGGCTGAAGGCTGAGATCTAAAAAGAGATTTTTAAGTCTGGCTGAAAAGCATACTGAAATGTTGACGCCAATAGTGAAGCCACAAGTCGTTTGCACATACTCGGGGAAGACGGACACCTGAAACCAGCCACGAGACGGCTGAGATTCATTGGGTAGCAGAGAGCCCCAGTTGCTATGTGGGCCGCTCTGTGCGCTGCTGTCATCTGCCCAGTCACCGTCTACCTGTAAATGGTGGAGTGGTGGCCAGAAAGTGGGGATTTCCTGCAGGGCTATGCAGGGAGCAGATGCTTTGAGGCACTCAGGGCCTGCAGAGCTGGACTTCGACAGACCTTGACAAGAGGGAAGATGGGGTCAGCGCCCCGACACCTTCATCAGCCCACTTCACATTTGGGTGTCCAGGGAGCAGATGAAGGCTCTCATAACTAAGCCTACAGGCAGAAAGACCCTCTGCCTGGATTTGCCCTTTTCCTCTGGGGAAGACGGTCTCCAGAGCTCCAGATGTGCGTAGCTGCCCTTCTGCCTGGGCATGTCATCCGGGCCAAGGCCTCTGATATGCCAAGTGTTTTGGTCCAGCCAGTTTCCAGGAATATCGTCCAACACAAGAGGGATGAAAATGGCACAGCAGAGACAGATCAGAGAAGCTGCCGCGCACAGAAACGTGTCCCACTGTCGCCACAGCAGCACAATGGGGTTGGAGGGGGTAACTGGTCTTGCACAGAGCTCTTCTGGAACAGAGCTGGGATCTGGCAGCGGTGCAATCTTAGAGGCCCAGAAAAGCTGCCCCAGGCTTGGAGGAGATAAAGTACCACAGAGCAACCGTGGGTCTTCAAGCACTGTGTGCTTTCCTGGAGCTACAGGGGCCCATAGGCTGTTGGGAGTGGGGACTCCATTCTGTGTCTGATACCAGTACTAACTTGTGACTTACCTCAGCTCTGCATGTCTGGAGCACAGCTGGACCCTGCCAGGTGCTGTATGAGGTACCCGTCTCATCTGGTTGTGCGCATGTGCGCTGGCCATGGACCCTACACCTGGTAACGGAGGGGAGGGGAAGGTGGAGATGAGACTGTGGTCTGTCCCCGGGTCTTATTGTCTCTCAGTCCTCACTGCTGCCACCCTTTGGAGCCATCCTCTATGCAGACCTCCTCCCCCAGCACAGCTGCATCCAGAACTAGAGGCCACGTGTTGCCCAAGAGCCAGAGGGGCTGCTGAGCTCATTGATTGGCTTCCCACAGCCATGTGCTCCTCACTCAAGGGCAGCAGTGAGTGGACTCCCCATCCACAGAACATGTTGCGGGGCCCAGTGCTGCAGGCCCATCCGGGAAGAGAAGCAGCAAGGCCAGCGGCTCTGGAGCAACCAGGAACGTATTGCACAGCTCCAAGGGGCAAGGCACAAAAGACAACTGGGTCCAGTGACTCCTACCCCCTCCTTCCTCTGGGAATGAGGAAGGGTCGTCTTTTGCACCCAACCTAATCCTCTCCAAAAAGCCACCTTTTTTCCTGAGCAGACTGAAAGAGTTGCCACAGAAGGAAGGAGGACTCAGAGGCCCAGGCTTGGATGCCGCAAAACTTTAATGAGTCTAAAGAAGAAAAGGAGGCGGCTCGCAGGGAGCACGAGGGGCAGCCACGAAGATGCAGTGGAGCTCCTGCAGGGTATGTCTGCCTGCCTTGAAGAGGGAGGGAGACCAACAAGTCCCCGCTAGGCTGGCATTGGAAAAAGGTGACAGAAAAGGAAAGAGAGAGGGAAGAGAGTGGAAGAAGGAAAAGTAGGCATAGGTCAGCTTATACACAGCGCAGGCTGCACACCTCCAGCCACCCTTTGCAGGGGAAGCCAGGGATGAAGAGCTCTTCTAAATACAAAGATCCAGTGCTCTATCTCGTGTCCGGCAGCATGTTCTGAGGTCTTGGGAGGTCCTTGCCCAAGGCCGTTGCCAGCAGCTTTAGCAGGGCTGACATCTGTTGCCACAGTAGCAGCTGGTAATGCAGGAGAGGTCACAGCAGCCAGAGTTGATGGGCACTCCGTTACAGCTGAGGATGCTGCCAACGGCAGCGGAGGTGGAGGATCCCACAATGGTGTTCTGCGGGAAGGAGCTGAGGATGGGGCCGGGCAGGGTCACCACCACGGGGGAGGGCTCGATGACGACGCAGGAGTTCTGGCACTGCCTGACACAGGGCTCATTGCAGCTGTTGGCCAGCGGGGTCGGGCAGCAGGGCTGGCAGGGCTGGCAGGGCGTGCGGCAGGGCTGGCAGGGCGGGCAGCAGGGCCTGCATGGCTCACACTTCTCGGAGCAGGACATGTCTCTGGGTCAGAGGTGCACCTGGGAGAGAGGTCAGGAAGGAAGCAGAGCACAGGGACAGTTGAGGAACAGCCTGCAACGCCACCAAAAGGAAGCCAAGCCACCTGGTGGGTGGGGAGGTGAAGGCTGTGCAGGGAGGAACAAGGGATCCTTTGCCTGAGCCCAGCAGCCAGGCCCAGGGGTCCTTCTGCCTAGCCTGCAGCAAAGAGCCACCTCAGCCCAGCCTCAGCCTTTCTCCATGACAGACCATCTCTCCTCTGCCCTCTCCCACGACCAAGATCTCAGACCAGTAACATAAGACCAAGGAGCAGGTATGAGCTTGTAGGCCAGACCTTGTCCTAGAGGAGGTGGTGGTGAAAGGGGGCTCCAACTCACCTGATTGCCAAAGAGAAGGAGGTGGCAGAAGCGCTTGAGAGAGCGACAAGTTAGGCTGGCTTTTATACTGGCCTCACATGGCCTCAGGGCCCAAAGGCAGCCGCTGCATAAGTAACAATTTCCTTCCATGCTCCTCGTGAACGGAAACACCCCAGGTAATGACGTGGCATGTGCTGCCCTTTCCTTCTACGCCGTCTTTGTATTTCCTGGTTATGACGTGCCCATTTCCTCACGGATGCTTCTTTTGAGTGCTGGGATGAGAGGCCCCATGATTTCTGGGGCAAGGATGCATCAGCGTAGGCAGACGACACAAAGTACCTGAGGGGTCCAGTGGAGGCAGGTGATGTCAGCCTGGGGCACTCTGGTGGGTTTTTTAGTGATCCCGCTGACAGGAAGGGCCCAGGTGCTCACAGCCCTGCAATCCTTGACTTGTCCCCCAAGGCGTCCTGTGAGTATGTGCCCTGTCCTCCTCTTCCCTTCCCTCCTGCCTCACTCCAACGATCAGTGGCTGTTGCCTTCCAAGGCAAGAGGGCTGCACTTCAGGCTTTCAGCTGTCGTTCACCTTCAGCTGCCCTCAGGAAGAAGTTACCAGCCTCTTTGGCCTCTACCTCTCTCTGGACAGTCCCTGAGACTCCTCCAGAAACGCTGCCCCTGCATCTGTCCTGCTTGGAGTGCCTTAATTCTGCTCTGGCAGGGAGGTCCCCAGCAGGTTCTCAGTCACATCCCTTGCTATTATCTCTGCCCCCATGTGCGCATCTGCAATAACGCGTGTGGGAGCGTGATTGTGTATCAGTCTGTGGGGTTACCTGCATGCACATCCATGGGCTTGTGTGCTTGTGTGTGCACACGCTTGTGTGCCTCCGGTGAGACCATGTTTCTGTGTACATGTCTATTTTTTTTTTCAACGGTGTGAGTACTTGTGTCTGTGTCCACATGTGTCTGTGTCCTTGCGCACGATTGCTTGTGTCTGTGCATCTGTGCATATCTGTGTGCCATCCCTCTACAACAGTGCCAGGCACTGACACAGCCTCAGCCCCTCGTTGTCTGAGGGGACGCAGACAGGGCCACAGCACTCAAGTCTCACCGAGGAGAACGTCAAACCCTGGACAAAACTCTTCCTGCTGCCCCCAGGCAGCCGTGAGAGGGTGAGCTGCTTCCCGGCGTCCCTTCTCCTGAGCCATGTTAAAGCTTTGAATTTGCAGGGTTCTGTTGGTCTGCGGTGATGGGGTAGCCCTCTCCCCCAGCTGACCATTGTCGAGAGCCAGGAGCAATGGGAAAAGGGATGAGAGCCTGGGGAGGCTGGGAGAAGGAAGGTGCCATCGAGGCTGTAGCCAATGGCATCAGCAAACAGCCCCAATAGTGGAAGGGCCAAGGATGCTCACTGCCAGCAGCACTATAGGAATTCAGCCAAGGCGTAAGCTCCCCCTCCAAGCCTCAACTGAGGGACTGCCTGGAAACAATGGTTGCCTGCCTTTTGACCTTGGTTGCGACGCAGGAGACCTGGCTTCTCCATGGCCTGGGGGACGAGAGGGGAAATCCAGCATCAGTGGGCATCACCACACAGGGGAAACCACCCACAGGTTCTGCTCTGAAAAAGTTTCCCTTAAAAGTAAGTATCCTCGCAAAATCGTTTGGCATTTGACGAATGAAGCCGTTCATCTGCAGAAGCTGCAGCTGCATGCTCTGACTCCTCCAGTGTGATTCCTTCCAAGTCCCGTTGACTCCTGTTGTCAGTGCTTTCAGGCACCACTACCTGCATTTGTTGTAACCTGTCCTTAAGCCTGTTGCTGCAGATTATGTCAGTATTTGAGGTTTGTTGGCGGAAAGATTCCCCGTGAAGAAAAGGCTCCGGTGTCCCAGACAGGGTGAGGAGATGGAGATGCCCTGGCACCGATGCATCACCCCGTGCCACTGCTTGCAGGTCTCAGAGAAGAAGAAGAAGTGAGGCCTTGGTCTCTCGGCACGGTGAGAAGGTGCCCTCTGCCCGAATGATGAGTACGGACAGTGCCACTGCCCAGAACCAGAGGCAGGAGGAGAGCGAGGGGAGCATTGCCCGAGCCCTTATTTCAAGCCCAGTGGTCCCTTCAGGAGCTCTTCCTCTGCAGCTAGGAGATGGTGATTGCCTGAGGGTGACAAGTGTTTAAATCATGTGGACCTCACACGGTCCACGGGGCACCGTGGGGCTAAGCAGTTATTTTGAGACCAGCAGTGCCTTCATGAGTTCCTTTTCTGCACCCAGGAGACCTTGGATACCTGAGGGATGCCAAGATTTAGAGCATTACCCAGGGCTGAAGGCTGAGATCTAAAAAGAGATTTTTAAGTCTGGCTGAAAAGCATACTGAAATGTTGACGCCAATAGTGAAGCCACAAGTCGTTTGCACATACTCGGGGAAGACGGACACCTGAAACCAGCCACGAGACGGCTGAGATTCATTGGGTAGCAGAGAGCCCCAGTTGCTATGTGGGCCGCTCTGTGCGCTGCTGTCATCTGCCCAGTCACCGTCTACCTGTAAATGGTGGAGTGGTGGCCAGAAAGTGGGGATTTCCTGCAGGGCTATGCAGGGAGCAGATGCTTTGAGGCACTCAGGGCCTGCAGAGCTGGACTTCGACAGACCTTGACAAGAGGGAAGATGGGGTCAGCGCCCCGACACCTTCATCAGCCCACTTCACATTTGGGTGTCCAGGGAGCAGATGAAGGCTCTCATAACTAAGCCTACAGGCAGAAAGACCCTCTGCCTGGATTTGCCCTTTTCCTCTGGGGAAGACGGTCTCCAGAGCTCCAGATGTGCGTAGCTGCCCTTCTGCCTGGGCATGTCATCCGGGCCAAGGCCTCTGATATGCCAAGTGTTTTGGTCCAGCCAGTTTCCAGGAATATCGTCCAACACAAGAGGGATGAAAATGGCACAGCAGAGACAGATCAGAGAAGCTGCCGCGCACAGAAACGTGTCCCACTGTCACCACAGCAGCACAATGGGGTTGGAGGGGGTAACTGGTCTTGCACAGAGCTCTTCTGGAACAGAGCTGGGATCTGGCAGCGGTGCAATCTTAGAGGCCCAGAAAAGCTGCCCCAGGCTTGGAGGAGATAAAGTACCACAGAGCAACCGTGGGTCTTCAAGCACTGTGTGCTTTCCTGGAGCTACAGGGGCCCATAGGCTGTTGGGAGTGGGGACTCCATTCTGTGTCTGATACCAGTACTAACTTGTGACTTACCTCAGCTCTGCATGTCTGGAGCACAGCTGGACCCTGCCAGGTGCTGTATGAGGTACCCGTCTCATCTGGTTGTGCGCATGTGCGCTGGCCATGGACCCTACACCTGGTAACGGAGGGGAGGGGAAGGTGGAGATGAGACTGTGGTCTGTCCCCGGGTCTTATTGTCTCTCAGTCCTCACTGCTGCCACCCTTTGGAGCCATCCTCTATGCAGACCTCCTCCCCCAGCACAGCTGCATCCAGAACTAGAGGCCACGTGTTGCCCAAGAGCCAGAGGGGCTGCTGAGCTCATTGATTGGCTTCCCACAGCCATGTGCTCCTCACTCAAGGGCAGCAGTGAGTGGACTCCCCATCCACAGAACATGTTGCGGGGCCCAGTGCTGCAGGCCCATCCGGGAAGAGAAGCAGCAAGGCCAGCGGCTCTGGAGCAACCAGGAACGTATTGCACAGCTCCAAGGGGCAAGGCACAAAAGACAACTGGGTCCAGTGACTCCTACCCCCTCCTTCCTCTGGGAATGAGGAAGGGTCGTCTTTTGCACCCAACCTAATCCTCTCCAAAAAGCCACCTTTTTTCCTGAGCAGACTGAAAGAGTTGCCACAGAAGGAAGGAGGACTCAGAGGCCCAGGCTTGGATGCCGCAAAACTTTAATGAGTCTAAAGAAGAAAAGGAGGCGGCTCGCAGGGAGCACGAGGGGCAGCCACGAAGATGCAGTGGAGCTCCTGCAGGGTATGTCTGCCTGCCTTGAAGAGGGAGGGAGACCAACAAGTCCCCGCTAGGCTGGCATTGGAAAAAGGTGACAGAAAAGGAAAGAGAGAGGGAAGAGAGTGGAAGAAGGAAAAGTAGGCATAGGTCAGCTTATACACAGCGCAGGCTGCACACCTCCAGCCACCCTTTGCAGGGGAAGCCAGGGATGAAGAGCTATTCTAAATACAAAGATCCAGTGCTCTATCTCGTGTCCGGCAGCATGTTCTGAGGTCTTGGGAGGTCCTTGCCCAAGGCCGTTGCCAGCAGCTTTAGCAGGGCTGACATCTGTTGCCACAGTAGCAGCTGGTAATGCAGGAGAGGTCACAGCAGCCAGAGTTGATGGGCACTCCGTTACAGCTGAGGATGCTGCCAACGGCAGCGGAGGTGGAGGATCCCACAATGGTGTTCTGCGGGAAGGAGCTGAGGATGGGGCCGGGCAGGGTCACCACCACGGGGGAGGGCTCGATGACGACGCAGGAGTTCTGGCACTGCCTGACACAGGGCTCATTGCAGCTGTTGGCCAGCGGGGTCGGGCAGCAGGGCTGGCAGGGCTGGCAGGGCGTGCGGCAGGGCTGGCAGGGCGGGCAGCAGGGCCTGCATGGCTCACACTTCTCGGAGCAGGACATGTCTCTGGGTCAGAGGTGCACCTGGGAGAGAGGTCAGGAAGGAAGCAGAGCACAGGGACAGTTGAGGAACAGCCTGCAACGCCACCAAAAGGAAGCCAAGCCACCTGGTGGGTGGGGAGGTGAAGGCTGTGCAGGGAGGAACAAGGGATCCTTTGCCTGAGCCCAGCAGCCAGGCCCAGGGGTCCTTCTGCCTAGCCTGCAGCAAAGAGCCACCTCAGCCCAGCCTCAGCCTTTCTCCATGACAGACCATCTCTCCTCTGCCCTCTCCCACGACCAAGATCTCAGACCAGTAACATAAGACCAAGGAGCAGGTATGAGCTTGTAGGCCAGACCTTGTCCTAGAGGAGGTGGCGGTGAAAGGGGGCTCCAACTCACCTGATTGCCAAAGAGAAGGAGGTGGCAGAAGCGCTTGAGAGAGCGACAAGTTAGGCTGGCTTTTATACTGGCCTCACATGGCCTCAGGGCCCAAAGGCAGCCGCTGCATAAGTAACAATTTCCTTCCATGCTCCTCGTGAACGGAAACACCCCAGGTAATGACGTGGCATGTGCTGCCCTTTCCTTCTACGCCGTCTTTGTATTTCCTGGTTATGACGTGCCCATTTCCTCACGGATGCTTCTTTTGAGTGCTGGGATGAGAGGCCCCATGATTTCTGGGGCAAGGATGCATCAGCGTAGGCAGACGACACAAAGTACCTGAGGGGTCCAGTGGAGGCAGGTGATGTCAGCCTGGGGCACTCTGGTGGGTTTTTTAGTGATCCCGCTGACAGGAAGGGCCCAGGTGCTCACAGCCCTGCAATCCTTGACTTGTCCCCCAAGGCGTCCTGTGAGTATGTGCCCTGTCCTCCTCTTCCCTTCCCTCCTGCCTCACTCCAACGATCAGTGGCTGTTGCCTTCCAAGGCAAGAGGGCTGCACTTCAGGCTTTCAGCTGTCGTTCACCTTCAGCTGCCCTCAGGAAGAAGTTACCAGCCTCTTTGGCCTCTACCTCTCTCTGGACAGTCCCTGAGACTCCTCCAGAAACGCTGCCCCTGCATCTGTCCTGCTTGGAGTGCCTTAATTCTGCTCTGGCAGGGAGGTCCCCAGCAGGTTCTCAGTCACATCCCTTGCTATTATCTCTGCCCCCATGTGCGCATCTGCAATAACGCGTGTGGGAGCGTGATTGTGTATCAGTCTGTGGGGTTACCTGCATGCACATCCATGGGCTTGTGTGCTTGTGTGTGCACATGCTTGTGTGCCTCCGGTGAGACCATGTTTCTGTGTACATGTCTATTTTTTTTTTCAACGGTGTGAGTACTTGTGTCTGTGTCCACATGTGTCTGTGTCCTTGCGCACGATTGCTTGTGTCTGTGCATCTGTGCATATCTGTGTGCCATCCCTCTACAACAGTGCCAGGCACTGACACAGCCTCAGCCCCTCGTTGTCTGAGGGGACGCAGACAGGGCCACAGCACTCAAGTCTCACCGAGGAGAACGTCAAACCCTGGACAAAACTCTTCCTGCTGCCCCCAGGCAGCCGTGAGAGGGTGAGCTGCTTCCCGGCGTCCCTTCTCCTGAGCCATGTTAAAGCTTTGAATTTGCAGGGTTCTGTTGGTCTGCAGTGATGGGGTAGCCCTCTCCCCCAGCTGACCATTGTCGAGAGCCAGGAGCAATGGGAAAAGGGATGAGAGCCTGGGGAGGCTGGGAGAAGGAAGGTGCCATCGAGGCTGTAGCCAATGGCATCAGCAAACAGCCCCAATAGTGGAAGGGCCAAGGATGCTCACTGCCAGCAGCACTATAGGAATTCAGCCAAGGCATAAGCTCCCCCTCCAAGCCTCAACTGAGGGACTGCCTGGAAACAATGGTTGCCTGCCTTTTGACCTTGGTTGCGACGCAGGAGACCTGGCTTCTCCATGGCCTGGGGGACGAGAGGGGAAATCCAGCATCAGTGGGCATCACCACACAGGGGAAACCACCCACAGGTTCTGCTCTGAAAAAGTTTCCCTTAAAAGTAAGTATCCTCGCAAAATCGTTTGGCATTTGACGAATGAAGCCGTTCATCTGCAGAAGCTGCAGCTGCATGCTCTGACTCCTCCAGTGTGATTCCTTCCAAGTCCCGTTGACTCCTGTTGTCAGTGCTTTCAGGCACCACTACCTGCATTTGTTGTAACCTGTCCTTAAGCCTGTTGCTGCAGATTATGTCAGTATTTGAGGTTTGTTGGCGGAAAGATTCCCCGTGAAAAAAAGGCTCCGGTGTCCCAGACAGGGTGAGGAGATGGAGATGCCCTGGCACCGATGCATCACCCCGTGCCACTGCTTGCAGGTCTCAGAGAAGAAGAAGAAGTGAGGCCTTGGTCTCTCGGCACGGTGAGAAGGTGCCCTCTGCCCGAATGATGAGTACGGACAGTGCCACTGCCCAGAACCAGAGGCAGGAGGAGAGCGAGGGGAGCATTGCCCGAGCCCTTATTTCAAGCCCAGTGGTCCCTTCAGGAGCTCTTCCTCTGCAGCTAGGAGATGGTGATTGCCTGAGGGTGACAAGTGTTTAAATCATGTGGACCTCACACGGTCCACGGGGCACCGTGGGGCTAAGCAGTTATTTTGAGACCAGCAGTGCCTTCATGAGTTCCTTTTCTGCACCCAGGAGACCTTGGATACCTGAGGGATGCCAAGATTTAGAGCATTACCCAGGGCTGAAGGCTGAGATCTAAAAAGAGATTTTTAAGTCTGGCTGAAAAGCATACTGAAATGTTGACGCCAATAGTGAAGCCACAAGTCGTTTGCACATACTCGGGGAAGACGGACACCTGAAACCAGCCACGAGACGGCTGAGATTCATTGGGTAGCAGAGAGCCCCAGTTGCTATGTGGGCCGCTCTGTGCGCTGCTGTCATCTGCCCAGTCACCGTCTACCTGTAAATGGTGGAGTGGTGGCCAGAAAGTGGGGATTTCCTGCAGGGCTATGCAGGGAGCAGATGCTTTGAGGCACTCAGGGCCTGCAGAGCTGGACTTCGACAGACCTTGACAAGAGGGAAGATGGGGTCAGCGCCCCGACACCTTCATCAGCCCACTTCACATTTGGGTGTCCAGGGAGCAGATGAAGGCTCTCATAACTAAGCCTACAGGCAGAAAGACCCTCTGCCTGGATTTGCCCTTTTCCTCTGGGGAAGACGGTCTCCAGAGCTCCAGATGTGCGTAGCTGCCCTTCTGCCTGGGCATGTCATCCGGGCCAAGGCCTCTGATATGCCAAGTGTTTTGGTCCAGCCAGTTTCCAGGAATATCGTCCAACACAAGAGGGATGAAAATGGCACAGCAGAGACAGATCAGAGAAGCTGCCGCGCACAGAAACGTGTCCCACTGTCGCCACAGCAGCACAATGGGGTTGGAGGGGGTAACTGGTCTTGCACAGAGCTCTTCTGGAACAGAGCTGGGATCTGGCAGCGGTGCAATCTTAGAGGCCCAGAAAAGCTGCCCCAGGCTTGGAGGAGATAAAGTACCACAGAGCAACCGTGGGTCTTCAAGCACTGTGTGCTTTCCTGGAGCTACAGGGGCCCATAGGCTGTTGGGAGTGGGGACTCCATTCTGTGTCTGATACCAGTACTAACTTGTGACTTACCTCAGCTCTGCATGTCTGGAGCACAGCTGGACCCTGCCAGGTGCTGTATGAGGTACCCGTCTCATCTGGTTGTGCGCATGTGCGCTGGCCATGGACCCTACACCTGGTAACGGAGGGGAGGGGAAGGTGGAGATGAGACTGTGGTCTGTCCCCGGGTCTTATTGTCTCTCAGTCCTCACTGCTGCCACCCTTTGGAGCCATCCTCTATGCAGACCTCCTCCCCCAGCACAGCTGCATCCAGAACTAGAGGCCACGTGTTGCCCAAGAGCCAGAGGGGCTGCTGAGCTCATTGATTGGCTTCCCACAGCCATGTGCTCCTCACTCAAGGGCAGCAGTGAGTGGACTCCCCATCCACAGAACATGTTGCGGGGCCCAGTGCTGCAGGCCCATCCGGGAAGAGAAGCAGCAAGGCCAGCGGCTCTGGAGCAACCAGGAACGTATTGCACAGCTCCAAGGGGCAAGGCACAAAAGACAACTGGGTCCAGTGACTCCTACCCCCTCCTTCCTCTGGGAATGAGGAAGGGTCGTCTTTTGCACCCAACCTAATCCTCTCCAAAAAGCCACCTTTTTTCCTGAGCAGACTGAAAGAGTTGCCACAGAAGGAAGGAGGACTCAGAGGCCCAGGCTTGGATGCCGCAAAACTTTAATGAGTCTAAAGAAGAAAAGGAGGCGGCTCGCAGGGAGCACGAGGGGCAGCCACGAAGATGCAGTGGAGCTCCTGCAGGGTATGTCTGCCTGCCTTGAAGAGGGAGGGAGACCAACAAGTCCCCGCTAGGCTGGCATTGGAAAAAGGTGACAGAAAAGGAAAGAGAGAGGGAAGAGAGTGGAAGAAGGAAAAGTAGGCATAGGTCAGCTTATACACAGCGCAGGCTGCACACCTCCAGCCACCCTTTGCAGGGGAAGCCAGGGATGAAGAGCTCTTCTAAATACAAAGATCCAGTGCTCTATCTCGTGTCCGGCAGCATGTTCTGAGGTCTTGGGAGGTCCTTGCCCAAGGCCGTTGCCAGCAGCTTTAGCAGGGCTGACATCTGTTGCCACAGTAGCAGCTGGTAATGCAGGAGAGGTCACAGCAGCCAGAGTTGATGGGCACTCCGTCACAGCTGAGGATGCTGCCAACGGCAGCGGAGGTGGAGGATCCCACAATGGTGTTCTGCGGGAAGGAGCTGAGGATGGGTCCAGGCAGGGTCACCACCACAGCAGGGGGCTCGATGACGACGCAGGAGTTCTGGCACTGCCTGACACAGGGCTCATTGCAGCTGTTGGCCAGCGGGGTCGGGCAGCAGGGCTGGCAGGGCTGGCAGGGCGTGCGGCAGGGCTGGCAGGGCGGGCAGCAGGGCCTGCATGGCTCACACTTCTCGGAGCAGGACATGTCTCTGGGTCAGAGGTGCACCTGGGAGAGAGGTCAGGAAGGAAGCAGAGCACAGGGACAGTTGAGGAACAGCCTGCAACGCCACCAAAAGGAAGCCAAGCCACCTGGTGGGTGGGGAGGTGAAGGCTGTGCAGGGAGGAACAAGGGATCCTTTGCCCGAGCCCAGCAGCCAGGCCCAGGGGTCCTTCTGCCTAGCCTGCAGCAAAGAGCCACCTCAGCCCAGCCTCAGCCTTTCTCCATGACAGACCATCTCTCCTCTGCCCTCTCCCACGACCAAGATCTCAGACCAGTAACATAAGACCAAGGAGCAGGTATGAGCTTGTAGGCCAGACCTTGTCCTAGAGGAGGTGGCGGTGAAAGGGGGCTCCAACTCACCTGATTGCCAAAGAGAAGGAGGTGGCAGAAGCGCTTGAGAGAGCGACAAGTTAGGCTGGCTTTTATACTGGCCTCACATGGCCTCAGGGCCCAAAGGCAGCCGCTGCATAAGTAACAATTTCCTTCCATGCTCCTCGTGAACGGAAACACCCCAGGTAATGACGTGGCATGTGCTGCCCTTTCCTTCTACGCCGTCTTTGTATTTCCTGGTTATGACGTGCCCATTTCCTCACGGATGCTTCTTTTGAGTGCTGGGATGAGAGGCCCCATGATTTCTGGGGCAAGGATGCATCAGCGTAGGCAGACGACACAAAGTACCTGAGGGGTCCAGTGGAGGCAGGTGATGTCAGCCTGGGGCACTCTGGTGGGTTTTTTAGTGATCCCGCTGACAGGAAGGGCCCAGGTGCTCACAGCCCTGCAATCCTTGACTTGTCCCCCAAGGCGTCCTGTGAGTATGTGCCCTGTCCTCCTCTTCCCTTCCCTCCTGCCTCACTCCAACGATCAGTGGCTGTTGCCTTCCAAGGCAAGAGGGCTGCACTTCAGGCTTTCAGCTGTCGTTCACCTTCAGCTGCCCTCAGGAAGAAGTTACCAGCCTCTTTGGCCTCTACCTCTCTCTGGACAGTCCCTGAGACTCCTCCAGAAACGCTGCCCCTGCATCTGTCCTGCTTGGAGTGCCTTAATTCTGCTCTGGCAGGGAGGTCCCCAGCAGGTTCTCAGTCACATCCCTTGCTATTATCTCTGCCCCCATGTGCGCATCTGCAATAACGCGTGTGGGAGCGTGATTGTGTATCAGTCTGTGGGGTTACCTGCATGCACATCCATGGGCTTGTGTGCTTGTGTGTGCACACGCTTGTGTGCCTCCGGTGAGACCATGTTTCTGTGTACATGTCTATTTTTTTTTTCAACGGTGTGAGTACTTGTGTCTGTGTCCACATGTGTCTGTGTCCTTGCGCACGATTGCTTGTGTCTGTGCATCTGTGCATATCTGTGTGCCATCCCTCTACAACAGTGCCAGGCACTGACACAGCCTCAGCCCCTCGTTGTCTGAGGGGACGCAGACAGGGCCACAGCACTCAAGTCTCACCGAGGAGAACGTCAAACCCTGGACAAAACTCTTCCTGCTGCCCCCAGGCAGCCGTGAGAGGGTGAGCTGCTTCCCGGCGTCCCTTCTCCTGAGCCATGTTAAAGCTTTGAATTTGCAGGGTTCTGTTGGTCTGCGGTGATGGGGTAGCCCTCTCCCCCAGCTGACCATTGTCGAGAGCCAGGAGCAATGGGAAAAGGGATGAGAGCCTGGGGAGGCTGGGAGAAGGAAGGTGCCATCGAGGCTGTAGCCAATGGCATCAGCAAACAGCCCCAATAGTGGAAGGGCCAAGGATGCTCACTGCCAGCAGCACTATAGGAATTCAGCCATGGCGTAAGCTCCCCCTCCAAGCCTCAACTGAGGGACTGCCTGGAAACAATGGTTGCCTGCCTTTTGACCTTGGTTGCGACGCAGGAGACCTGGCTTCTCCATGGCCTGGGGGACGAGAGGGGAAATCCAGCATCAGTGGGCATCACCACACAGGGGAAACCACCCACAGGTTCTGCTCTGAAAAAGTTTCCCTTAAAAGTAAGTATCCTCGCAAAATCGTTTGGCATTTGACGAATGAAGCCGTTCATCTGCAGAAGCTGCAGCTGCATGCTCTGACTCCTCCAGTGTGATTCCTTCCAAGTCCCGTTGACTCCTGTTGTCAGTGCTTTCAGGCACCACTACCTGCATTTGTTGTAACCTGTCCTTAAGCCTGTTGCTGCAGATTATGTCAGTATTTGAGGTTTGTTGGCGGAAAGATTCCCCGTGAAGAAAAGGCTCCGGTGTCCCAGACAGGGTGAGGAGATGGAGATGCCCTGGCACCGATGCATCACCCCGTGCCACTGCTTGCAGGTCTCAGAGAAGAAGAAGAAGTGAGGCCTTGGTCTCTCGGCACGGTGAGAAGGTGCCCTCTGCCCGAATGATGAGTACGGACAGTGCCACTGCCCAGAACCAGAGGCAGGAGGAGAGCGAGGGGAGCATTGCCCGAGCCCTTATTTCAAGCCCAGTGGTCCCTTCAGGAGCTCTTCCTCTGCAGCTAGGAGATGGTGATTGCCTGAGGGTGACAAGTGTTTAAATCATGTGGACCTCACACGGTCCACGGGGCACCGTGGGGCTAAGCAGTTATTTTGAGACCAGCAGTGCCTTCATGAGTTCCTTTTCTGCACCCAGGAGACCTTGGATACCTGAGGGATGCCAAGATTTAGAGCATTACCCAGGGCTGAAGGCTGAGATCTAAAAAGAGATTTTTAAGTCTGGCTGAAAAGCATACTGAAATGTTGACGCCAATAGTGAAGCCACAAGTCGTTTGCGCATACTCGGGGAAGACGGACACCTGAAACCAGCCACGAGATGGCTGAGATTCATTGGGTAGCAGAGAGCCCCAGTTGCTATGTGGGCCGCTCTGTGCGCTGCTGTCATCTGCCCAGTCACCGTCTACCTGTAAATGGTGGAGTGGTGGCCAGAAAGTGGGGATTTCCTGCAGGGCTATGCAGGGAGCAGATGCTTTGAGGCACTCAGGGCCTGCAGAGCTGGACTTCGACAGACCTTGACAAGAGGGAAGATGGGGTCAGCGCCCCGACACCTTCATCAGCCCACTTCACATTTGGGTGTCCAGGGAGCAGATGAAGGCTCTCATAACTAAGCCTACAGGCAGAAAGACCCTCTGCCTGGATTTGCCCTTTTCCTCTGGGGAAGACGGTCTCCAGAGCTCCAGATGTGCGTAGCTGCCCTTCTGCCTGGGCATGTCATCCGGGCCAAGGCCTCTGATATGCCAAGTGTTTTGGTCCAGCCAGTTTCCAGGAATATCGTCCAACACAAGAGGGATGAAAATGGCACAGCAGAGACAGATCAGAGAAGCTGCCGCGCACAGAAACGTGTCCCACTGTCGCCACAGCAGCACAATGGGGTTGGAGGGGGTAACTGGTCTTGCACAGAGCTCTTCTGGAACAGAGCTGGGATCTGGCAGCGGTGCAATCTTAGAGGCCCAGAAAAGCTGCCCCAGGCTTGGAGGAGATAAAGTACCACAGAGCAACCGTGGGTCTTCAAGCACTGTGTGCTTTCCTGGAGCTACAGGGGCCCATAGGCTGTTGGGAGTGGGGACTCCATTCTGTGTCTGATACCAGTACTAACTTGTGACTTACCTCAGCTCTGCATGTCTGGAGCACAGCTGGACCCTGCCAGGTGCTGTATGAGGTACCCGTCTCATCTGGTTGTGCGCATGTGCGCTGGCCATGGACCCTACACCTGGTAACGGAGGGGAGGGGAAGGTGGAGATGAGACTGTGGTCTGTCCCCGGGTCTTATTGTCTCTCAGTCCTCACTGCTGCCACCCTTTGGAGCCATCCTCTATGCAGACCTCCTCCCCCAGCACAGCTGCATCCAGAACTAGAGGCCACGTGTTGCCCAAGAGCCAGAGGGGCTGCTGAGCTCATTGATTGGCTTCCCACAGCCATGTGCTCCTCACTCAAGGGCAGCAGTGAGTGGACTCCCCATCCACAGAACATGTTGCGGGGCCCAGTGCTGCAGGCCCATCCGGGAAGAGAAGCAGCAAGGCCAGCGGCTCTGGAGCAACCAGGAACGTATTGCACAGCTCCAAGGGGCAAGGCACAAAAGACAACTGGGTCCAGTGACTCCTACCCCCTCCTTCCTCTGGGAATGAGGAAGGGTCGTCTTTTGCACCCAACCTAATCCTCTCCAAAAAGCCACCTTTTTTCCTGAGCAGACTGAAAGAGTTGCCACAGAAGGAAGGAGGACTCAGAGGCCCAGGCTTGGATGCCGCAAAACTTTAATGAGTCTAAAGAAGAAAAGGAGGCGGCTCGCAGGGAGCACGAGGGGCAGCCACGAAGATGCAGTGGAGCTCCTGCAGGGTATGTCTGCCTGCCTTGAAGAGGGAGGGAGACCAACAAGTCCCCGCTAGGCTGGCATTGGAAAAAGGTGACAGAAAAGGAAAGAGAGAGGGAAGAGAGTGGAAGAAGGAAAAGTAGGCATAGGTCAGCTTATACACAGCGCAGGCTGCACACCTCCAGCCACCCTTTGCAGGGGAAGCCAGGGATGAAGAGCTATTCTAAATACAAAGATCCAGTGCTCTATCTCGTGTCCGGCAGCATGTTCTGAGGTCTTGGGAGGTCCTTGCCCAAGGCCGTTGCCAGCAGCTTTAGCAGGGCTGACATCTGTTGCCACAGTAGCAGCTGGTAATGCAGGAGAGGTCACAGCAGCCAGAGTTGATGGGCACTCCGTCACAGCTGAGGATGCTGCCAACGGCAGCGGAGGTGGAGGATCCCACAATGGTGTTCTGCGGGAAGGAGCTGAGGATGGGTCCAGGCAGGGTCACCACCACAGCAGGGGGCTCGATGACGACGCAGGAGTTCTGGCACTGCCTGACACAGGGCTCATTGCAGCTGTTGGCCAGCGGGGTCGGGCAGCAGGGCTGGCAGGGCTGGCAGGGCGTGCGGCAGGGCTGGCAGGGCGGGCAGCAGGGCCTGCATGGCTCACACTTCTCGGAGCAGGACATGTCTCTGGGTCAGAGGTGCACCTGGGAGAGAGGTCAGGAAGGAAGCAGAGCACAGGGACAGTTGAGGAACAGCCTGCAACGCCACCAAAAGGAAGCCAAGCCACCTGGTGGGTGGGGAGGTGAAGGCTGTGCAGGGAGGAACAAGGGATCCTTTGCCTGAGCCCAGCAGCCAGGCCCAGGGGTCCTTCTGCCTAGCCTGCAGCAAAGAGCCACCTCAGCCCAGCCTCAGCCTTTCTCCATGACAGACCATCTCTCCTCTGCCCTCTCCCACGACCAAGATCTCAGACCAGTAACATAAGACCAAGGAGCAGGTATGAGCTTGTAGGCCAGACCTTGTCCTAGAGGAGGTGGCGGTGAAAGGGGGCTCCAACTCACCTGATTGCCAAAGAGAAGGAGGTGGCAGAAGCGCTTGAGAGAGCGACAAGTTAGGCTGGCTTTTATACTGGCCTCACATGGCCTCAGGGCCCAAAGGCAGCCGCTGCATAAGTAACAATTTCCTTCCATGCTCCTCGTGAACGGAAACACCCCAGGTAATGACGTGGCATGTGCTGCCCTTTCCTTCTACGCCGTCTTTGTATTTCCTGGTTATGACGTGCCCATTTCCTCACGGATGCTTCTTTTGAGTGCTGGGATGAGAGGCCCCATGATTTCTGGGGCAAGGATGCATCAGCGTAGGCAGACGACACAAAGTACCTGAGGGGTCCAGTGGAGGCAGGTGATGTCAGCCTGGGGCACTCTGGTGGGTTTTTTAGTGATCCCGCTGACAGGAAGGGCCCAGGTGCTCACAGCCCTGCAATCCTTGACTTGTCCCCCAAGGCGTCCTGTGAGTATGTGCCCTGTCCTCCTCTTCCCTTCCCTCCTGCCTCACTCCAACGATCAGTGGCTGTTGCCTTCCAAGGCAAGAGGGCTGCACTTCAGGCTTTCAGCTGTCGTTCACCTTCAGCTGCCCTCAGGAAGAAGTTACCAGCCTCTTTGGCCTCTACCTCTCTCTGGACAGTCCCTGAGACTCCTCCAGAAACGCTGCCCCTGCATCTGTCCTGCTTGGAGTGCCTTAATTCTGCTCTGGCAGGGAGGTCCCCAGCAGGTTCTCAGTCACATCCCTTGCTATTATCTCTGCCCCCATGTGCGCATCTGCAATAACGCGTGTGGGAGCGTGATTGTGTATCAGTCTGTGGGGTTACCTGCATGCACATCCATGGGCTTGTGTGCTTGTGTGTGCACACGCTTGTGTGCCTCCGGTGAGACCATGTTTCTGTGTACATGTCTATTTTTTTTTTCAACGGTGTGAGTACTTGTGTCTGTGTCCACATGTGTCTGTGTCCTTGCGCACGATTGCTTGTGTCTGTGCATCTGTGCATATCTGTGTGCCATCCCTCTACAACAGTGCCAGGCACTGACACAGCCTCAGCCCCTCGTTGTCTGAGGGGACGCAGACAGGGCCACAGCACTCAAGTCTCACCGAGGAGAACGTCAAACCCTGGACAAAACTCTTCCTGCTGCCCCCAGGCAGCCGTGAGAGGGTGAGCTGCTTCCCGGCGTCCCTTCTCCTGAGCCATGTTAAAGCTTTGAATTTGCAGGGTTCTGTTGGTCTGCGGTGATGGGGTAGCCCTCTCCCCCAGCTGACCATTGTCGAGAGCCAGGAGCAATGGGAAAAGGGATGAGAGCCTGGGGAGGCTGGGAGAAGGAAGGTGCCATCGAGGCTGTAGCCAATGGCATCAGCAAACAGCCCCAATAGTGGAAGGGCCAAGGATGCTCACTGCCAGCAGCACTATAGGAATTCAGCCATGGCGTAAGCTCCCCCTCCAAGCCTCAACTGAGGGACTGCCTGGAAACAATGGTTGCCTGCCTTTTGACCTTGGTTGCGACGCAGGAGACCTGGCTTCTCCATGGCCTGGGGGACGAGAGGGGAAATCCAGCATCAGTGGGCATCACCACACAGGGGAAACCACCCACAGGTTCTGCTCTGAAAAAGTTTCCCTTAAAAGTAAGTATCCTCGCAAAATCGTTTGGCATTTGACGAATGAAGCCGTTCATCTGCAGAAGCTGCAGCTGCATGCTCTGACTCCTCCAGTGTGATTCCTTCCAAGTCCCGTTGACTCCTGTTGTCAGTGCTTTCAGGCACCACTACCTGCATTTGTTGTAACCTGTCCTTAAGCCTGTTGCTGCAGATTATGTCAGTATTTGAGGTTTGTTGGCGGAAAGATTCCCCGTGAAGAAAAGGCTCCGGTGTCCCAGACAGGGTGAGGAGATGGAGATGCCCTGGCACCGATGCATCACCCCGTGCCACTGCTTGCAGGTCTCAGAGAAGAAGAAGAAGTGAGGCCTTGGTCTCTCGGCACGGTGAGAAGGTGCCCTCTGCCCGAATGATGAGTACGGACAGTGCCACTGCCCAGAACCAGAGGCAGGAGGAGAGCGAGGGGAGCATTGCCCGAGCCCTTATTTCAAGCCCAGTGGTCCCTTCAGGAGCTCTTCCTCTGCAGCTAGGAGATGGTGATTGCCTGAGGGTGACAAGTGTTTAAATCATGTGGACCTCACACGGTCCACGGGGCACCGTGGGGCTAAGCAGTTATTTTGAGACCAGCAGTGCCTTCATGAGTTCCTTTTCTGCACCCAGGAGACCTTGGATACCTGAGGGATGCCAAGATTTAGAGCATTACCCAGGGCTGAAGGCTGAGATCTAAAAAGAGATTTTTAAGTCTGGCTGAAAAGCATACTGAAATGTTGACGCCAATAGTGAAGCCACAAGTCGTTTGCGCATACTCGGGGAAGACGGACACCTGAAACCAGCCACGAGACGGCTGAGATTCATTGGGTAGCAGAGAGCCCCAGTTGCTATGTGGGCCGCTCTGTGCGCTGCTGTCATCTGCCCAGTCACCGTCTACCTGTAAATGGTGGAGTGGTGGCCAGAAAGTGGGGATTTCCTGCAGGGCTATGCAGGGAGCAGATGCTTTGAGGCACTCAGGGCCTGCAGAGCTGGACTTCGACAGACCTTGACAAGAGGGAAGATGGGGTCAGCGCCCCGACACCTTCATCAGCCCACTTCACATTTGGGTGTCCAGGGAGCAGATGAAGGCTCTCATAACTAAGCCTACAGGCAGAAAGACCCTCTGCCTGGATTTGCCCTTTTCCTCTGGGGAAGACGGTCTCCAGAGCTCCAGATGTGCGTAGCTGCCCTTCTGCCTGGGCATGTCATCCGGGCCAAGGCCTCTGATATGCCAAGTGTTTTGGTCCAGCCAGTTTCCAGGAATATCGTCCAACACAAGAGGGATGAAAATGGCACAGCAGAGACAGATCAGAGAAGCTGCCGCGCACAGAAACGTGTCCCACTGTCGCCACAGCAGCACAATGGGGTTGGAGGGGGTAACTGGTCTTGCACAGAGCTCTTCTGGAACAGAGCTGGGATCTGGCAGCGGTGCAATCTTAGAGGCCCAGAAAAGCTGCCCCAGGCTTGGAGGAGATAAAGTACCACAGAGCAACCGTGGGTCTTCAAGCACTGTGTGCTTTCCTGGAGCTACAGGGGCCCATAGGCTGTTGGGAGTGGGGACTCCATTCTGTGTCTGATACCAGTACTAACTTGTGACTTACCTCAGCTCTGCATGTCTGGAGCACAGCTGGACCCTGCCAGGTGCTGTATGAGGTACCCGTCTCATCTGGTTGTGCGCATGTGCGCTGGCCATGGACCCTACACCTGGTAACGGAGGGGAGGGGAAGGTGGAGATGAGACTGTGGTCTGTCCCCGGGTCTTATTGTCTCTCAGTCCTCACTGCTGCCACCCTTTGGAGCCATCCTCTATGCAGACCTCCTCCCCCAGCACAGCTGCATCCAGAACTAGAGGCCACGTGTTGCCCAAGAGCCAGAGGGGCTGCTGAGCTCATTGATTGGCTTCCCACAGCCATGTGCTCCTCACTCAAGGGCAGCAGTGAGTGGACTCCCCATCCACAGAACATGTTGCGGGGCCCAGTGCTGCAGGCCCATCCGGGAAGAGAAGCAGCAAGGCCAGCGGCTCTGGAGCAACCAGGAACGTATTGCACAGCTCCAAGGGGCAAGGCACAAAAGACAACTGGGTCCAGTGACTCCTACCCCCTCCTTCCTCTGGGAATGAGGAAGGGTCGTCTTTTGCACCCAACCTAATCCTCTCCAAAAAGCCACCTTTTTTCCTGAGCAGACTGAAAGAGTTGCCACAGAAGGAAGGAGGACTCAGAGGCCCAGGCTTGGATGCCGCAAAACTTTAATGAGTCTAAAGAAGAAAAGGAGGCGGCTCGCAGGGAGCACGAGGGGCAGCCACGAAGATGCAGTGGAGCTCCTGCAGGGTATGTCTGCCTGCCTTGAAGAGGGAGGGAGACCAACAAGTCCCCGCTAGGCTGGCATTGGAAAAAGGTGACAGAAAAGGAAAGAGAGAGGGAAGAGAGTGGAAGAAGGAAAAGTAGGCATAGGTCAGCTTATACACAGCGCAGGCTGCACACCTCCAGCCACCCTTTGCAGGGGAAGCCAGGGATGAAGAGCTATTCTAAATACAAAGATCCAGTGCTCTATCTCGTGTCCGGCAGCATGTTCTGAGGTCTTGGGAGGTCCTTGCCCAAGGCCGTTGCCAGCAGCTTTAGCAGGGCTGACATCTGTTGCCACAGTAGCAGCTGGTAATGCAGGAGAGGTCACAGCAGCCAGAGTTGATGGGCACTCCGTCACAGCTGAGGATGCTGCCAACGGCAGCGGAGGTGGAGGATCCCACAATGGTGTTCTGCGGGAAGGAGCTGAGGATGGGTCCAGGCAGGGTCACCACCACAGCAGGGGGCTCGATGACGACGCAGGAGTTCTGGCACTGCCTGACACAGGGCTCATTGCAGCTGTTGGCCAGCGGGGTCGGGCAGCAGGGCTGGCAGGGCTGGCAGGGCGTGCGGCAGGGCTGGCAGGGCGGGCAGCAGGGCCTGCATGGCTCACACTTCTCGGAGCAGGACATGTCTCTGGGTCAGAGGTGCACCTGGGAGAGAGGTCAGGAAGGAAGCAGAGCACAGGGACAGTTGAGGAACAGCCTGCAACGCCACCAAAAGGAAGCCAAGCCACCTGGTGGGTGGGGAGGTGAAGGCTGTGCAGGGAGGAACAAGGGATCCTTTGCCTGAGCCCAGCAGCCAGGCCCAGGGGTCCTTCTGCCTAGCCTGCAGCAAAGAGCCACCTCAGCCCAGCCTCAGCCTTTCTCCATGACAGACCATCTCTCCTCTGCCCTCTCCCACGACCAAGATCTCAGACCAGTAACATAAGACCAAGGAGCAGGTATGAGCTTGTAGGCCAGACCTTGTCCTAGAGGAGGTGGCGGTGAAAGGGGGCTCCAACTCACCTGATTGCCAAAGAGAAGGAGGTGGCAGAAGCGCTTGAGAGAGCGACAAGTTAGGCTGGCTTTTATACTGGCCTCACATGGCCTCAGGGCCCAAAGGCAGCCGCTGCATAAGTAACAATTTCCTTCCATGCTCCTCGTGAACGGAAACACCCCAGGTAATGACGTGGCATGTGCTGCCCTTTCCTTCTACGCCGTCTTTGTATTTCCTGGTTATGACGTGCCCATTTCCTCACGGATGCTTCTTTTGAGTGCTGGGATGAGAGGCCCCATGATTTCTGGGGCAAGGATGCATCAGCGTAGGCAGACGACACAAAGTACCTGAGGGGTCCAGTGGAGGCAGGTGATGTCAGCCTGGGGCACTCTGGTGGGTTTTTTAGTGATCCCGCTGACAGGAAGGGCCCAGGTGCTCACAGCCCTGCAATCCTTGACTTGTCCCCCAAGGCGTCCTGTGAGTATGTGCCCTGTCCTCCTCTTCCCTTCCCTCCTGCCTCACTCCAACGATCAGTGGCTGTTGCCTTCCAAGGCAAGAGGGCTGCACTTCAGGCTTTCAGCTGTCGTTCACCTTCAGCTGCCCTCAGGAAGAAGTTACCAGCCTCTTTGGCCTCTACCTCTCTCTGGACAGTCCCTGAGACTCCTCCAGAAACGCTGCCCCTGCATCTGTCCTGCTTGGAGTGCCTTAATTCTGCTCTGGCAGGGAGGTCCCCAGCAGGTTCTCAGTCACATCCCTTGCTATTATCTCTGCCCCCATGTGCGCATCTGCAATAACGCGTGTGGGAGCGTGATTGTGTATCAGTCTGTGGGGTTACCTGCATGCACATCCATGGGCTTGTGTGCTTGTGTGTGCACACGCTTGTGTGCCTCCGGTGAGACCATGTTTCTGTGTACATGTCTATTTTTTTTTTCAACGGTGTGAGTACTTGTGTCTGTGTCCACATGTGTCTGTGTCCTTGCGCACGATTGCTTGTGTCTGTGCATCTGTGCATATCTGTGTGCCATCCCTCTACAACAGTGCCAGGCACTGACACAGCCTCAGCCCCTCGTTGTCTGAGGGGACGCAGACAGGGCCACAGCACTCAAGTCTCACCGAGGAGAACGTCAAACCCTGGACAAAACTCTTCCTGCTGCCCCCAGGCAGCCGTGAGAGGGTGAGCTGCTTCCCGGCGTCCCTTCTCCTGAGCCATGTTAAAGCTTTGAATTTGCAGGGTTCTGTTGGTCTGCGGTGATGGGGTAGCCCTCTCCCCCAGCTGACCATTGTCGAGAGCCAGGAGCAATGGGAAAAGGGATGAGAGCCTGGGGAGGCTGGGAGAAGGAAGGTGCCATCGAGGCTGTAGCCAATGGCATCAGCAAACAGCCCCAATAGTGGAAGGGCCAAGGATGCTCACTGCCAGCAGCACTATAGGAATTCAGCCATGGCGTAAGCTCCCCCTCCAAGCCTCAACTGAGGGACTGCCTGGAAACAATGGTTGCCTGCCTTTTGACCTTGGTTGCGACGCAGGAGACCTGGCTTCTCCATGGCCTGGGGGACGAGAGGGGAAATCCAGCATCAGTGGGCATCACCACACAGGGGAAACCACCCACAGGTTCTGCTCTGAAAAAGTTTCCCTTAAAAGTAAGTATCCTCGCAAAATCGTTTGGCATTTGACGAATGAAGCCGTTCATCTGCAGAAGCTGCAGCTGCATGCTCTGACTCCTCCAGTGTGATTCCTTCCAAGTCCCGTTGACTCCTGTTGTCAGTGCTTTCAGGCACCACTACCTGCATTTGTTGTAACCTGTCCTTAAGCCTGTTGCTGCAGATTATGTCAGTATTTGAGGTTTGTTGGCGGAAAGATTCCCCGTGAAGAAAAGGCTCCGGTGTCCCAGACAGGGTGAGGAGATGGAGATGCCCTGGCACCGATGCATCACCCCGTGCCACTGCTTGCAGGTCTCAGAGAAGAAGAAGAAGTGAGGCCTTGGTCTCTCGGCACGGTGAGAAGGTGCCCTCTGCCCGAATGATGAGTACGGACAGTGCCACTGCCCAGAACCAGAGGCAGGAGGAGAGCGAGGGGAGCATTGCCCGAGCCCTTATTTCAAGCCCAGTGGTCCCTTCAGGAGCTCTTCCTCTGCAGCTAGGAGATGGTGATTGCCTGAGGGTGACAAGTGTTTAAATCATGTGGACCTCACACGGTCCACGGGGCACCGTGGGGCTAAGCAGTTATTTTGAGACCAGCAGTGCCTTCATGAGTTCCTTTTCTGCACCCAGGAGACCTTGGATACCTGAGGGATGCCAAGATTTAGAGCATTACCCAGGGCTGAAGGCTGAGATCTAAAAAGAGATTTTTAAGTCTGGCTGAAAAGCATACTGAAATGTTGACGCCAATAGTGAAGCCACAAGTCGTTTGCGCATACTCGGGGAAGACGGACACCTGAAACCAGCCACGAGACGGCTGAGATTCATTGGGTAGCAGAGAGCCCCAGTTGCTATGTGGGCCGCTCTGTGCGCTGCTGTCATCTGCCCAGTCACCGTCTACCTGTAAATGGTGGAGTGGTGGCCAGAAAGTGGGGATTTCCTGCAGGGCTATGCAGGGAGCAGATGCTTTGAGGCACTCAGGGCCTGCAGAGCTGGACTTCGACAGACCTTGACAAGAGGGAAGATGGGGTCAGCGCCCCGACACCTTCATCAGCCCACTTCACATTTGGGTGTCCAGGGAGCAGATGAAGGCTCTCATAACTAAGCCTACAGGCAGAAAGACCCTCTGCCTGGATTTGCCCTTTTCCTCTGGGGAAGACGGTCTCCAGAGCTCCAGATGTGCGTAGCTGCCCTTCTGCCTGGGCATGTCATCCGGGCCAAGGCCTCTGGTATGCCAAGTGTTTTGGTCCAGCCAGTTTCCAGGAATATCGTCCAACACAAGAGGGATGAAAATGGCACAGCAGAGACAGATCAGAGAAGCTGCCGCGCACAGAAACGTGTCCCACTGTCGCCACAGCAGCACAATGGGGTTGGAGGGGGTAACTGGTCTTGCACAGAGCTCTTCTGGAACAGAGCTGGGATCTGGCAGCGGTGCAATCTTAGAGGCCCAGAAAAGCTGCCCCAGGCTTGGAGGAGATAAAGTACCACAGAGCAACCGTGGGTCTTCAAGCACTGTGTGCTTTCCTGGAGCTACAGGGGCCCATAGGCTGTTGGGAGTGGGGACTCCATTCTGTGTCTGATACCAGTACTAACTTGTGACTTACCTCAGCTCTGCATGTCTGGAGCACAGCTGGACCCTGCCAGGTGCTGTATGAGGTACCCGTCTCATCTGGTTGTGCGCATGTGCGCTGGCCATGGACCCTACACCTGGTAACGGAGGGGAGGGGAAGGTGGAGATGAGACTGTGGTCTGTCCCCGGGTCTTATTGTCTCTCAGTCCTCACTGCTGCCACCCTTTGGAGCCATCCTCTATGCAGACCTCCTCCCCCAGCACAGCTGCATCCAGAACTAGAGGCCACGTGTTGCCCAAGAGCCAGAGGGGCTGCTGAGCTCATTGATTGGCTTCCCACAGCCATGTGCTCCTCACTCAAGGGCAGCAGTGAGTGGACTCCCCATCCACAGAACATGTTGCGGGGCCCAGTGCTGCAGGCCCATCCGGGAAGAGAAGCAGCAAGGCCAGCGGCTCTGGAGCAACCAGGAACGTATTGCACAGCTCCAAGGGGCAAGGCACAAAAGACAACTGGGTCCAGTGACTCCTACCCCCTCCTTCCTCTGGGAATGAGGAAGGGTCGTCTTTTGCACCCAACTTAATCCTCTCCAAAAAGCCACCTTTTTTCCTGAGCAGACTGAAAGAGTTGCCACAGAAGGAAGGAGGACTCAGAGGCCCAGGCTTGGATGCCGCAAAACTTTAATGAGTCTAAAGAAGAAAAGGAGGCGGCTCGCAGGGAGCACGAGGGGCAGCCACGAAGATGCAGTGGAGCTCCTGCAGGGTATGTCTGCCTGCCTTGAAGAGGGAGGGAGACCAACAAGTCCCCGCTAGGCTGGCATTGGAAAAAGGTGACAGAAAAGGAAAGAGAGAGGGAAGAGAGTGGAAGAAGGAAAAGTAGGCATAGGTCAGCTTATACACAGCGCAGGCTGCACACCTCCAGCCACCCTTTGCAGGGGAAGCCAGGGATGAAGAGCTCTTCTAAATACAAAGATCCAGTGCTCTATCTCGTGTCCGGCAGCATGTTCTGAGGTCTTGGGAGGTCCTTGCCCAAGGCCGTTGCCAGCAGCTTTAGCAGGGCTGACATCTGTTGCCACAGTAGCAGCTGGTAATGCAGGAGAGGTCACAGCAGCCAGAGTTGATGGGCACTCCGTCACAGCTGAGGATGCTGCCAACGGCAGCGGAGGTGGAGGATCCCACAATGGTGTTCTGCGGGAAGGAGCTGAGGATGGGTCCAGGCAGGGTCACCACCACAGCAGGGGGCTCGATGACGACGCAGGAGTTCTGGCACTGCCTGACACAGGGCTCATTGCAGCTGTTGGCCAGCGGGGTCGGGCAGCAGGGCTGGCAGGGCTGGCAGGGCGTGCGGCAGGGCTGGCAGGGCGGGCAGCAGGGCCTGCATGGCTCACACTTCTCGGAGCAGGACATGTCTCTGGGTCAGAGGTGCACCTGGGAGAGAGGTCAGGAAGGAAGCAGAGCACAGGGACAGTTGAGGAACAGCCTGCAACGCCACCAAAAGGAAGCCAAGCCACCTGGTGGGTGGGGAGGTGAAGGCTGTGCAGGGAGGAACAAGGGATCCTTTGCCTGAGCCCAGCAGCCAGGCCCAGGGGTCCTTCTGCCTAGCCTGCAGCAAAGAGCCACCTCAGCCCAGCCTCAGCCTTTCTCCATGACAGACCATCTCTCCTCTGCCCTCTCCCACGACCAAGATCTCAGACCAGTAACATAAGACCAAGGAGCAGGTATGAGCTTGTAGGCCAGACCTTGTCCTAGAGGAGGTGGCGGTGAAAGGGGGCTCCAACTCACCTGATTGCCAAAGAGAAGGAGGTGGCAGAAGCGCTTGAGAGAGCGACAAGTTAGGCTGGCTTTTATACTGGCCTCACATGGCCTCAGGGCCCAAAGGCAGCCGCTGCATAAGTAACAATTTCCTTCCATGCTCCTCGTGAACGGAAACACCCCAGGTAATGACGTGGCATGTGCTGCCCTTTCCTTCTACGCCGTCTTTGTATTTCCTGGTTATGACGTGCCCATTTCCTCACGGATGCTTCTTTTGAGTGCTGGGATGAGAGGCCCCATGATTTCTGGGGCAAGGATGCATCAGCGTAGGCAGACGACACAAAGTACCTGAGGGGTCCAGTGGAGGCAGGTGATGTCAGCCTGGGGCACTCTGGTGGGTTTTTTAGTGATCCCGCTGACAGGAAGGGCCCAGGTGCTCACAGCCCTGCAATCCTTGACTTGTCCCCCAAGGCGTCCTGTGAGTATGTGCCCTGTCCTCCTCTTCCCTTCCCTCCTGCCTCACTCCAACGATCAGTGGCTGTTGCCTTCCAAGGCAAGAGGGCTGCACTTCAGGCTTTCAGCTGTCGTTCACCTTCAGCTGCCCTCAGGAAGAAGTTACCAGCCTCTTTGGCCTCTACCTCTCTCTGGACAGTCCCTGAGACTCCTCCAGAAACGCTGCCCCTGCATCTGTCCTGCTTGGAGTGCCTTAATTCTGCTCTGGCAGGGAGGTCCCCAGCAGGTTCTCAGTCACATCCCTTGCTATTATCTCTGCCCCCATGTGCGCATCTGCAATAACGCGTGTGGGAGCGTGATTGTGTATCAGTCTGTGGGGTTACCTGCATGCACATCCATGGGCTTGTGTGCTTGTGTGTGCACACGCTTGTGTGCCTCCGGTGAGACCATGTTTCTGTGTACATGTCTATTTTTTTTTTCAACGGTGTGAGTACTTGTGTCTGTGTCCACATGTGTCTGTGTCCTTGCGCACGATTGCTTGTGTCTGTGCATCTGTGCATATCTGTGTGCCATCCCTCTACAACAGTGCCAGGCACTGACACAGCCTCAGCCCCTCGTTGTCTGAGGGGACGCAGACAGGGCCACAGCACTCAAGTCTCACCGAGGAGAACGTCAAACCCTGGACAAAACTCTTCCTGCTGCCCCCAGGCAGCCGTGAGAGGGTGAGCTGCTTCCCGGCGTCCCTTCTCCTGAGCCATGTTAAAGCTTTGAATTTGCAGGGTTCTGTTGGTCTGCGGTGATGGGGTAGCCCTCTCCCCCAGCTGACCATTGTCGAGAGCCAGGAGCAATGGGAAAAGGGATGAGAGCCTGGGGAGGCTGGGAGAAGGAAGGTGCCATCGAGGCTGTAGCCAATGGCATCAGCAAACAGCCCCAATAGTGGAAGGGCCAAGGATGCTCACTGCCAGCAGCACTATAGGAATTCAGCCATGGCGTAAGCTCCCCCTCCAAGCCTCAACTGAGGGACTGCCTGGAAACAATGGTTGCCTGCCTTTTGACCTTGGTTGCGACGCAGGAGACCTGGCTTCTCCATGGCCTGGGGGACGAGAGGGGAAATCCAGCATCAGTGGGCATCACCACACAGGGGAAACCACCCACAGGTTCTGCTCTGAAAAAGTTTCCCTTAAAAGTAAGTATCCTCGCAAAATCGTTTGGCATTTGACGAATGAAGCCGTTCATCTGCAGAAGCTGCAGCTGCATGCTCTGACTCCTCCAGTGTGATTCCTTCCAAGTCCCGTTGACTCCTGTTGTCAGTGCTTTCAGGCACCACTACCTGCATTTGTTGTAACCTGTCCTTAAGCCTGTTGCTGCAGATTATGTCAGTATTTGAGGTTTGTTGGCGGAAAGATTCCCCGTGAAGAAAAGGCTCCGGTGTCCCAGACAGGGTGAGGAGATGGAGATGCCCTGGCACCGATGCATCACCCCGTGCCACTGCTTGCAGGTCTCAGAGAAGAAGAAGAAGTGAGGCCTTGGTCTCTCGGCACGGTGAGAAGGTGCCCTCTGCCCGAATGATGAGTACGGACAGTGCCACTGCCCAGAACCAGAGGCAGGAGGAGAGCGAGGGGAGCATTGCCCGAGCCCTTATTTCAAGCCCAGTGGTCCCTTCAGGAGCTCTTCCTCTGCAGCTAGGAGATGGTGATTGCCTGAGGGTGACAAGTGTTTAAATCATGTGGACCTCACACGGTCCACGGGGCACCGTGGGGCTAAGCAGTTATTTTGAGACCAGCAGTGCCTTCATGAGTTCCTTTTCTGCACCCAGGAGACCTTGGATACCTGAGGGATGCCAAGATTTAGAGCATTACCCAGGGCTGAAGGCTGAGATCTAAAAAGAGATTTTTAAGTCTGGCTGAAAAGCATACTGAAATGTTGACGCCAATAGTGAAGCCACAAGTCGTTTGCACATACTCGGGGAAGACGGACACCTGAAACCAGCCACGAGACGGCTGAGATTCATTGGGTAGCAGAGAGCCCCAGTTGCTATGTGGGCCGCTCTGTGCGCTGCTGTCATCTGCCCAGTCACCGTCTACCTGTAAATGGTGGAGTGGTGGCCAGAAAGTGGGGATTTCCTGCAGGGCTATGCAGGGAGCAGATGCTTTGAGGCACTCAGGGCCTGCAGAGCTGGACTTCGACAGACCTTGACAAGAGGGAAGATGGGGTCAGCGCCCCGACACCTTCATCAGCCCACTTCACATTTGGGTGTCCAGGGAGCAGATGAAGGCTCTCATAACTAAGCCTACAGGCAGAAAGACCCTCTGCCTGGATTTGCCCTTTTCCTCTGGGGAAGACGGTCTCCAGAGCTCCAGATGTGCGTAGCTGCCCTTCTGCCTGGGCATGTCATCCGGGCCAAGGCCTCTGATATGCCAAGTGTTTTGGTCCAGCCAGTTTCCAGGAATATCGTCCAACACAAGAGGGATGAAAATGGCACAGCAGAGACAGATCAGAGAAGCTGCCGCGCACAGAAACGTGTCCCACTGTCGCCACAGCAGCACAATGGGGTTGGAGGGGGTAACTGGTCTTGCACAGAGCTCTTCTGGAACAGAGCTGGGATCTGGCAGCGGTGCAATCTTAGAGGCCCAGAAAAGCTGCCCCAGGCTTGGAGGAGATAAAGTACCACAGAGCAACCGTGGGTCTTCAAGCACTGTGTGCTTTCCTGGAGCTACAGGGGCCCATAGGCTGTTGGGAGTGGGGACTCCATTCTGTGTCTGATACCAGTACTAACTTGTGACTTACCTCAGCTCTGCATGTCTGGAGCACAGCTGGACCCTGCCAGGTGCTGTATGAGGTACCCGTCTCATCTGGTTGTGCGCATGTGCGCTGGCCATGGACCCTACACCTGGTAACGGAGGGGAGGGGAAGGTGGAGATGAGACTGTGGTCTGTCCCCGGGTCTTATTGTCTCTCAGTCCTCACTGCTGCCACCCTTTGGAGCCATCCTCTATGCAGACCTCCTCCCCCAGCACAGCTGCATCCAGAACTAGAGGCCACGTGTTGCCCAAGAGCCAGAGGGGCTGCTGAGCTCATTGATTGGCTTCCCACAGCCATGTGCTCCTCACTCAAGGGCAGCAGTGAGTGGACTCCCCATCCACAGAACATGTTGCGGGGCCCAGTGCTGCAGGCCCATCCGGGAAGAGAAGCAGCAAGGCCAGCGGCTCTGGAGCAACCAGGAACGTATTGCACAGCTCCAAGGGGCAAGGCACAAAAGACAACTGGGTCCAGTGACTCCTACCCCCTCCTTCCTCTGGGAATGAGGAAGGGTCGTCTTTTGCACCCAACCTAATCCTCTCCAAAAAGCCACCTTTTTTCCTGAGCAGACTGAAAGAGTTGCCACAGAAGGAAGGAGGACTCAGAGGCCCAGGCTTGGATGCCGCAAAACTTTAATGAGTCTAAAGAAGAAAAGGAGGCGGCTCGCAGGGAGCACGAGGGGCAGCCACGAAGATGCAGTGGAGCTCCTGCAGGGTATGTCTGCCTGCCTTGAAGAGGGAGGGAGACCAACAAGTCCCCGCTAGGCTGGCATTGGAAAAAGGTGACAGAAAAGGAAAGAGAGAGGGAAGAGAGTGGAAGAAGGAAAAGTAGGCATAGGTCAGCTTATACACAGCGCAGGCTGCACACCTCCAGCCACCCTTTGCAGGGGAAGCCAGGGATGAAGAGCTATTCTAAATACAAAGATCCAGTGCTCTATCTCGTGTCCTGCAGCATGTTCTGAGGTCTTGGGAGGTCCTTGCCCAAGGCCGTTGCCAGCAGCTTTAGCAGGGCTGACATCTGTTGCCACAGTAGCAGCTGGTAATGCAGGAGAGGTCACAGCAGCCAGAGTTGATGGGCACTCCGTTACAGCTGAGGATGCTGCCAACAGCAGCAGAGGTGGAGGATCCCACAATGGTGTTCTGCGGGAAGGAGCTGAGGATGGGTCCAGGCAGGGTCACCACCACGGGGGAGGGCTCGATGACAACGGTGGAGTTCTGGCACTGCCTGACACAGGGCTCATTGCAGCTGTTGGCCAGCGGGGTGGGGCCACAGGGCTGGCAGGGCTGGCAGGGCGTGCGGCAGGGCTGGCAGGGCGGGCAGCAGGGCCTGCATGGCTCACACTTCTCGGAGCAGGACATGTCTCTGGGTCAGAGGTGCACCTGGGAGAGAGGTCAGGAAGGAAGCAGAGCACAGGGACAGTTGAGGAACAGCCTGCAACGCCACCAAAAGGAAGCCAAGCCACCTGGTGGGTGGGGAGGTGAAGGCTGTGCAGAGAGGAACAAGGGATCCTTTGCCTGAGCCCAGCAGCCAGGCCCAGGGGTCCTTCTGCCTAGCCTGCAGCAAAGAGCCACCTCAGCCCAGCCTCAGCCTTTCTCCATGACAGACCATCTCTCCTCTGCCCTCTCCCACGACCAAGATCTCAGACCAGTAACATAAGACCAAGGAGCAGGTATGAGCTTGTAGGCCAGACCTTGTCCTAGAGGAGGTGGCGGTGAAAGGGGGCTCCAACTCACCTGATTGCCAAAGAGAAGGAGGTGGCAGAAGCGCTTGAGAGAGCGACAAGTTAGGCTGGCTTTTATACTGGCCTCACATGGCCTCAGGGCCCAAAGGCAGCCGCTGCATAAGTAACAATTTCCTTCCATGCTCCTCGTGAACGGAAACACCCCAGGTAATGACGTGGCATGTGCTGCCCTTTCCTTCTACGCCGTCTTTGTATTTCCTGGTTATGACGTGCCCATTTCCTCACGGATGCTTCTTTTGAGTGCTGGGATGAGAGGCCCCATGATTTCTGGGGCAAGGATGCATCAGCGTAGGCAGACAACACAAAGTACCTGAGGGGTCCAGTGGAGGCAGGTGATGTCAGCCTGGGGCACTCTGGTGGGTTTTTTAGTGATCCCGCTGACAGGAAGGGCCCAGGTGCTCACAGCCCTGCAATCCTTGACTTGTCCCCCAAGGCGTCCTGTGAGTATGTGCCCTGTCCTCCTCTTCCCTTCCCTCCTGCCTCACTCCAACGATCAGTGGCTGTTGCCTTCCAAGGCAAGAGGGCTGCACTTCAGGCTTTCAGCTGTCGTTCACCTTCAGCTGCCCTCAGGAAGAAGTTACCAGCCTCTTTGGCCTCTACCTCTCTCTGGACAGTCCCTGAGACTCCTCCAGAAACGCTGCCCCTGCATCTGTCCTGCTTGGAGTGCCTTAATTCTGCTCTGGCAGGGAGGTCCCCAGCAGGTTCTCAGTCACATCCCTTGCTATTATCTCTGCCCCCATGTGCTCATCTGCAATAACGCGTGTGGGAGCATGATTGTGTATCAGTCTGTGGGGTTACCTGCATGCACATCCATGGGCTTGTATGCTTGTGTGTGCACACGCTTGTGTGCCTCCGGTGAGACCATGTTTCTGTGTACGTGTCTATTTTTTTTTCAACGGTGTGAGTACTTGTGTCTGTGTCCACATGTGTCTGTGTCCTTGCGCACGATTGCTTGTGTCTGTGCATCTGTGCATATCTGTGTGCCATCCCTCTACAACAGTGCCAGGCACTGACACAGCCTCAGCCCCTCGTTGTCTGAGGGGACGCAGACAGGGCCACAGCACTCAAGTCTCACCGAGGAGAACGTCAAACCCTGGACAAAACTCTTCCTGCTGCCCCCAGGCAGCCGTGAGAGGGTGAGCTGCTTCCCGGCGTCCCTTCTCCTGAGCCATGTTAAAGCTTTGAATTTGCAGGGTTCTGTTGGTCTGCGGTGATGGGGTAGCCCTCTCCCCCAGCTGACCATTGTCGAGAGCCAGGAGCAATGGGAAAAGGGATGAGAGCCTGGGGAGGCTGGGAGAAGGAAGGTGCCATCGAGGCTGTAGCCAATGGCATCAGCAAACAGCCCCAATAGTGGAAGGGCCGAGGATGCTCACTGCCAGCAGCACTATAGGATCAGTGGGCATCAGTGGGCATGATGATCCAGCATCAGTGGGCATCACCACACAGGGGAAGCCACCCACAGGTTCTGGTGTGCATAAGCATCGTAGTGGGATGTGGAATGTGGGGGTGTGGTCAGTTTATTCCAGTTCCTTTCTGCTGGTCTTTCCTCCTCACACTGCTCCGGCGTGAGTGCTCGAGGGTCTACACTTCCTGCCAGGAGCCAGGTTCAGTAGGGTCCGTGTTCAGGCCACAGTTCTTGCACCTGATTTGGCCTGAGATCCTCCAATGGCCGCAGTGTGGATATCTGGTCCACTGCGGTCTTTCACATGGGCTCTGTTTGAGCTGATGCAGGCAGGACAGAGGAATAAACACAAAACCATGGATGAAAGGCAAAGAACAAATTTTACCTTGATAGCTCATGGTTCTTGGAATCTCCAAAGCAGCACCCAGGGAGAGACATGCATGCAGGGGACACAGGCACCGTGGAGTGAGAAATAGTCCTTATTAGCAAAAGAGTTTTTGTTAGCAAGAGAGCAAGAGAGCAAGAGCACGCAGTCTCCCTGTTCCTTCTGGTATTTCAAAGGTTCAAGCAGGCGTAGTTTTCCCACTATGATTTGATCTTCTTCAACAATAGGGCAGGATGCTCAAGCGGCTACACAAGGTGCCCCTGACTCCATAGCATACCTACATTGTCTAAGTGTAGATGTTCTACTTGCAAGCGTATAAGACTGAACAACAGTTAGTGTGATATATGTGTTTTCCAGCACCCAAGTGTGAGTCACCTGAGTGTATTTAAAATCCTCCTTGCTCATCTTCCGTTACATTCCTACAGGCTGCCTGGGAATCTCTCCTCCAGCTCTTTCTTCTCTGGCTTTGCTGTTTGCAGGATTGTTTCCCAAACTCATTTTTTCTCCAGTCTTCGCTTCCTGTGCAGTATTTTGTCATGTCTCAATTGTGTTCTCAATGAGGTATTACCAGCATTGCTGATGTGCTCAGCGTTAGTCAGCAGTGAGTCTGTTTTGGAGCCAACTGGAACTGACCTCTCAGACATGGGGCACCCCCTAGGATCTTCTCACACAGGCCAGCACTGTAACGTTCTCCCCTGCTATCAAAGCCAAAAGAGTGGGTCGAACACAGTGTGAAGCACAATTAGATTAATAAAAATTTCAGTGGAAGAAAACACTTCAGGGCTCACTAAGGGATGGATGTAACTTTGAATAACTTTAAGAAAAATTGTAATTTCTTGATATCATGCATTAAGATTTGAAAAGAAATGCTCCAAAAATGCAGACTTCTAATGTCCTTGGTAGATCTTTCTGATGCCTTTATCAAATGGCGGGGATGGACCTAATTATGGGGTTTTCCTTAATGTTGTTATACTCAGATCTTAAGTGCTGTATTTCCCATTCTCCATACCCCTCTGGGCCTCTTTGACCCACCAGGGCACTTTCCCAAAAGTGGGAAACGCCAGACACGAGAGCTCTCCCAGTTTTTCTCCAAAAACCTAATAAGATCATAGATCTGCAACTGTGCACAGAGTTTTAAGTTATCATGCTTGTGCCCTGGCTCAGGCTCTTCTCTTACACATGCCTGGGGTCAAGCTGGAAAGGCAAGACAGTGAGTGAGTGCAACAAGGTAAGTATGAGTAACCAGAGTCCAGCAACGTTCAGGGATCAGCAAATGTGTTGATAGAGAACACAGTTTCAGTTCAAGCTGGGAAGTCACCGACATGTCAGGGTCCAAATCGAGAGCAGTGGGGTCCATGTCCAGACACAGGCACTGGTGTGTCACCACCGGAGACGTAACTCAGGTCGGGGCCAAGCACTGGAACGTAAGCTTGAAAGCTGTTCCCATGGGAAGGAGAGTTGGCTGTGGTTGAAGCCTTCCAGGAGCAATGATCTGGCAATGATCTCAGCAAGGCCAACAACAGGAAGAGAGTAGCCCTCAGTCACACTACCTCCATGGTGGATCGGATATATATATTGGATACATGCAGTCTATGTCATGGACAGGTACTTTGCTTGACCTTCCTCATGGAAAAATGACACAGCAGCATAGTTTGTGTAATTTGGCCCCGAATCATATATCCCTGCCATCCTAGACACGGTTGCTGGGAAATCAGATTCATTTTTTTATGAGGGACATGGAATTCCTGGTGTGTGAACAGCAAAGGAGTCCTCAGCTGCTAGATTGTATGCTTACATAAAGACAGGAAAACATCAGCAGTGTACTGTGATAAAGATATGCTGGGGACCACATGTGACGTGAAGACTCCCATAGCAGTCTTTGAGCATCCTGATGACAAACACGAGAGCGGTGCCCATTTCCCAACAACTTTGCCACAAACAAGCCCACAGGAATGAACAGAGCACACATTAAAAACCTGCACTGGAGGCCTCTAGAACTTGAGCTGAGTCTTCTGCCTGCGCTGACGTGTTGCTGCCCCGGAAATCCTCAGGCCTCTCATCCCGGCACTTACAGAAGCCTTCAAATAGGAAAGCACGTGCCTTAAGCCAGGAAATGAAAAGGCAGCAGTGCAGGAAACCAGGACGCAGCCCATCCCATTAGCTGGGGTGTTTTGCATTTGACATGAGCTTGTCAGAAAATTAGTACTTCCACAAAGGGTGCCTCTGGGCCTGAGGCAGTGCAGGGCTACTATAAAAGGCAGCCCGACTCTCTGCTCTCTCAGCCACTGCTCTCGCCTCCTTCTCCTTGGGCATCAGGTGAGTGTGAAGGCTCTTCTGCTCCCCCTTCAAGATCGGGTCTTTCCCCGATGTTTGTCTCAGCTGATACGGGCTGTCCTGGCCCAGGGCTGGGACCTGCTTCTCGTGGGAGAGGGAAAGGAAGAGAAGGTCTTCCGCAGGGAGAGGCTGGGACTTAGTTGAGCTGCCTCGTGGGCTTTGAGCTGGGCAGCGTATGCTGGTGGTGCCTTGGCTCGCCTGTGGTTGGGTGCAGTGCTGCTCCTCATGGGTCCCTGTGCTCTGCTTCCCCCTGCCCTCTTCTCCAGGCGCACCTCTGACCCAGAGACATGTCCTGCTACGACAAGTGCCAGCCCTGCTGCCCGCCCTGCCTGCCCTGCCAGCCCTGTGGCCCCACCCCGCTGGCCAACAGCTGCAATGAGCCCTGTGTCAGGCAGTGCCAGAACTCCACCGTTGTCATCCAGCCCTCCCCCGTGGTGGTGACCCTGCCCGGCCCCATCCTCAGCTCCTTCCCGCAGAACACCGTTGTGGGATCCTCCACCTCCGCTGCCGTTGGCAGCATCCTCAGCTGTAACGGAGTGCCCATCAACTCTGGCTGCTGCGACCTCTCCTGCATTACCAGCCGCTACTGTGGCAACAGATGTCAGCCCTGCTAAAGCTGCTGGCAACGTCCCCAGGCGAGGACCTCCCAACACCTCAGGCATGATGCTGGAAAGGAGATAGAGCTTTGAGGCATTATATTTAGAGCTTTGGGCCATTGTTGCCTTCTCCTACTCTCTTCTCTCTCTTCCTTACCTTTCCCGTCACCACCTCCCAACGCCAGCCTTGCAGCGACCTGTTGGTCTCCCTCCCTCCGCAGGGCAGGCAGTCGGACACCCTGCAGCAGCTCCACCGCATCTTAGTGGCTGCCCCCGGTGCTCCCTGTCAGCCCCCTCCTTTTCCTCTTTAGACTCATTAAAGCTGTGCTGCATCCAAGCCCGTGCCTCCGAGTCCTCCTTCCTTCTGCGGCAACTCCTCCAGTCTGCTCAAGGAAAAAGGTGGAGAAAGTGGGCAGTGGGACTCACTGCAGTGCTTTTTGGTTTGCCTCCTTTCCCTTGGAGCTGAGGAAGACATCCCTCGCGGCTCCACAGCCAGTGTCCATCAGCCCCTTCCCTTGCTGCTTCTCCGCCCAGAAATATTCCCCTTGGCCTCAGAGCACGCCCTACAGATGCCCATCCCAGCTTGTGCTGCTCATAGGAGGACCCCAGTGCTGCAGGAGGCCCTGGGAAGTCAGCAGCCCATCAAGCACTCCAGGCAGTTCCTCTTGCTCTGCATGGAGCTGTGCTGGGGGAGAAGGCTCAGAGAGAAGATGGCCACGAGGATGGAAGGAGGGGCCGGCAGGAGAAGTCACCTTGCCTACAGCCCACAGCCTCCTCCTCGTCACCTTCCCACCCATCTCCACAAGGAGGGGCCACGGCATGCATCTGAGGGCAAGGATAGCTAGGACAACTCCCCTCTTCTCCCATCACACCCATATGGTGGCCCATGCGGCCCCCGCGGTTCATTAGACAGATTTGCAGGCCTCAGGTGACTGGCACGTGCCCAACTCCCATCAGACGGATGTCTGTAGGACAGAAAGGTGGTTTCCATGGGCCTGCAAGAGGACACAAAAGAGCGACGGACAGTTCCTCCCACGGTACTGGAGAGAGTGCACGGATCAGAACAGCCCATGCTCTCTCTTTGCAGCTCGTGGCAAGTGCAATCCCATCCTGCAGTGCAGGGGAAGAACAGTTCCATGGCAGAAGCTCTCTCACCACCTTCTGCTTTTCTCTGAAGCCACTAGCCCCAGCCCCTCACGGGAAGAGGTTTTCAGACCTCTGCGTGCCTAGGGGAAAGACGGGTGGCAGGGGAGAACTGGGGGCCCTTTCCCGAGAGCTCAGCCTTGCACAGAAGGGCCTCCTGCCAGGATGCCAAGAGAGGAGAACCGTACTGTGTCCCTCCTCCTTGCTCCCACCTCTCCTGAAGACTACAACTCACGGGGAACAGCCTTTGGTGCCTTAACCTCAGAAATCGGGGACTACAAAGACAGCCAAAACCTTCTGCGCTGACCTATCGCTGAAACACTGAGAGTGGATGGGCTGGAAAAGTGAGGCAATGAGGGGTGGATGGCTGGGGAAAGAAAAGCTGTAAACCTGCCGCTAGTCCCCAGGCACACAAGCACAAAGGCCAGTTGACATCATTGCCCACCGTCCTCTGAGGGGAACAAGCGTGGGAGAAAGAGATTGCTCCTGATGGCACAGATAGAAAGCATGGAAATGACAAGCAGTGCTGGCACTTCTGATTACCACTGCTGCTGGAAAACCAGCAAGACCTTGGCTGGCTTCCAGACACCCACCCAGCTGCTTGCTCTCTCCCTCTCCCTCCTCAACAGGACAGGAGGAGAAAGGAAGCTGAGAAAGGTCCTGGGTCGAGATAAAGACAGAGGGATTACTTACCAATTCTCGTCACAGGCAAAACAGACTTGACCTGGGGAAGATTCACTTAACTTATCACCAATAAAAAGGAGAACACGGTGTGAAAGAGCCAAAACCTCCTAACATACCATCCCTCCATCCCTACCTCTCTTTCACAGACTCAACTTCCCTCCTCCATTCCCGGCTCTTCTGTCTCCTCCACCCCCAAGCAGGGCAGCGGGATGTGGAATGGGGGTTGTGGTCAGTCCACAACAGGTCCTTTCTGCTGCTCTTCCCTCCTCACACTTTGCTTCTGCTCCAGCGTGAGACCTTCCCATAGGTTGCAGCCTTTCAAGACCGGTCCAAGAGTGGATCCTGTCCATGGGCTGCAGTCCTTCGGATACGACTGCTCCAGCATGGGTGCTCCAGGTGCTGCCAGGAGCCAGCTTCAGCAGGATCTCTGCGCAGGCCACAGTTCCTGCGTGGCATCTCCACCTGATCTGGCCTGGGATCCTCCACGGGCTGCAGTGTGGACATCTGCTCCACCATCGTCTTCCCGTGGGCTGCCTGGGCACCTCTCCAGGCTCTTGTCTGGAGCACCTCCTCCACTTCCTTCTTCTCTGGCCTTGGTGCTTGCAGGATTGTTTCTCACATTTATTTTATTTTTTTTTTCAGTTCATTCCTTGCTTCCTGTGCAGTGTTTGGCCCTTTCTCAAATATGTTTTCATGGAGGCACCACCAGCACTGCTCACGGGCTCGGCGTTGGTCAGCAGTGAGTCCGTTTTTGAGTCGACTGGAACTGACCCTCTCAGACGGGATTTTTCCCACAGAGACCACCCCTGCCACCTTCCTCCCCCTGCTACCAAAGCCTTGCCACCTATGCCCAATCAAGTGGGTCCAACGGAGTAGGAGGCACAGTCAGATGAATAAAAATTGCCACAGCAAAGATCCCGTCCCGGCTTCATTAAGGGACAGCTGTACCTTTGACTCATCTTAAGAGAAATGGTACTATTAGTCACGCTTAAAGATTTGGAATGAACGCTGCAAAAATGCAGCCATCTGATGTCCTTGGTAGATCCCTAGATCCCTTGGCAAGTTGACCAGATAGAGCCAAGAATGGGGACTTCCTTAATGTTATTATCATCAGATCTTAAGTGCTATATTTCCCATTCCCCTGGGCCTCTTTGACCCGCCAGGGCACTTTCCCAAAGGATTCTGCCTGGCAGGTCCCCGAGGGAGCACAAAGCTGCTCTCAGGGAGTGCAGGGTTGCAATGTTGCCTTCTGTTTTGCACAGCCCCTGCACATGCCAGACGCGAGAGCTCTCCCAGCTTTGCTCCAAAACCCCAATAAGATCATAGCTCTGCAAGTGCGCACAGAGTTTTAAGTTGTCCGGCTTGTGTCCTGGCTCAGGCTCTTTGTCTTACACGTGCCTGGGGTCAAGCTGGAAAGGCAAGTTGGTGAGCGTACTGGTTTTGCCTGGGAGGGAGTCACGTTTCCTCATCGTGGCTTGTGTGGGGCTGTGTTTTGCGTTTGTGCTGAAAATAGTGTTGAAAATTCAGGGTCGCTTAGGTTGTTGCTGAGCAGCATATACGCCACGTCAGGACCTTTTCTGCTCCTTAGGCTGCCCCGCCAGCAAGTAGGCTGAGGGCGTAAGAGAATTTGGGAGGGGACACAGCTGGGACAGCTGACCCCAACTGACCCAAGGGATATTCCATACCATATAACGTCATGCTCCACAATAAAACTGGGGGGCAGTGAGGCCGGTGAGAACTGTCGTTCCTCGGCGACTGGCTTTGGGGCATTGGATCTCTTAGCTAGCTGTAAGCAATTGTTTTCTCTTGCACAACTTTTCTTGGTTTCATTTTCCTTTCCTGTTGTTGTTGGCTTGTTTCCTGCCATTTTTCTTTAATTATTAAAGTGTCTTTATCTCGACCCATGACTTTTCTCACTTTTACCATTCCAATTCTCCCCCCCATCCATCTTGTGGAAGTGAGTGAGGGATCGTGGGGTGCGTACCTGCCGGCTGGGCTGAAACAACAACAGCAACAACAGTGCGCCAATGAGTAGGTCAAGGCCAGGGTGAGGTCTCGTGACAATAATCAGGGTTCAACAAAGTCCAGCACTGAGCAGGTGCGTTGATGGCGATGAGGCAGGTGTCAGGTCAGGCTGGGGAGTCACCCGCATGTCAGGGTCCAAACGGAGAGCAGTGGGGTCCATGTCCAGACACAGGCACTGGTGTGTCACCACCGGAGATGTAACTCAGGTCGGGGCCAAGCACTGGAACGTAAGCTTGAAAGCTGTTCCCATGGGAAGGAGAGTTGGCTGTGGTTGAAGCCTCCCGGGAGCAACGATCTGGCAATGATCTCAGCAACGCCAACAACGGGAAGGGGGCATCCCTCAGCTGTGCTACCTCTGAGCTGGGTCTGTCCAACCATCCTGCGTCTCAGAGCAGAGCAACAGCGGGACCTCGGTCCCTTTAGCCCAATACCCATTTGGTGCCAGGTCTCGGCCCCTGCCTCACTCAGCACCAGGCTGATGAGCCATAGAAGTGCAGCTGGCATTGGCATGGCCACGAGGAGCCTCTGGCCCATCCCAGTCCCCAGCAACACTGCGTCATAAGGGGATGGATTCAGGGACAATGGCCTGCCAAGACCGGCAGTCTTTCTTGGCCTTTCTCCCTCTGCATAAAGCAAGAAATAGAGGGCGCCGGAGGCAGGCACTGCATTTTGGGTCTCCGGGCATCTCTCTGCCAGGCCAAAGGCACCACCATTCAGCTGTAGGTGGGATCCTTCTGGCAAAGGCAAGCTGCTACTCTGCAGTGCTCATGGACACACCAGGGGAGAGTCCCCCTGCCATGACCTGCACATGGCCTCACGATGAGGGCCACACAAGTACAGACTGACCCACGTGTGCTCATGCACGTCTGCATGGAACCACCAGAAAACCTGTACGCGCGTGTAAGGCCAGGAAAACACCAGCAACTGTAAACCCCAATGCGGCCCACTTTGGCAGAAGAGGACTCAAGTACCCCAGGGAAGGAGTGGGCCCCACACATGCTGACGGTGTTGCCCGCGAGCCTTCAGAGGCTGCACAGAGAGGGGATGAGGCAAATGAGCCCAGCAAAATTGTGGAGCACTGCTAGTGTTGCAATAGTGTCAAAGCCTGCCAGCAGAAGGCCACCCGTGTGCAACACCGAGCGACCATCCGAGGGAGACGGCGGGAGGAAGAGAAAAGGACGTGGCATGTCCGCTTCCATGGGAGTCCTCAGGCATCTCGATGACAAACACGAGAGCGGTGCCCATTTCCGGACAACTTTGCCACAAACAAGCCCACAGGAATGACCCAGCCGCACATCACCTGTCCGCACAGGGCGCCATCTGCGCTTGAGCTGAGTCTTCTGCCTGCGCTGACATGTTGCTGCCCCGGAAATCCTCAGGCCTCTCATCCCGGCACTTACAGAAGCCTTCAAATAGGAAAGCACGTGCCTTAAGCCAGGAAATGAAAAGGCAGCAGTGCAGGAAACCAGGACGCAGCCCATCCCATTAGCTGGGGTGTTTTGCATTTGACATGAGCTTGTCAGAAAATTAGTACTTCCACAAAGGGTGCCTCTGGGCCTGAGGCAGTGCAGGGCTACTATAAAAGGCAGCCCGACTCTCTGCTCTCTCAGCCACTGCTCTCGCCTCCTTCTCCTTGGGCATCAGGTGAGTGTGAAGGCTCTTCTGCTCCCCCTTCAAGATCGGGTCTTTCCCCGATGTTTGTCTCAGCTGATACGGGCTGTCCTGGCCCAGGGCTGGGACCTGCTTCTCGTGGGAGAGGGAAAGGAAGAGAAGGTCTTCCGCAGGGAGAGGCTGGGACTTAGTTGAGCTGCCTCGTGGGCTTTGAGCTGGGCAGCGTATGCTGGTGGTGCCTTGGCTCGCCTGTGGTTGGGTGCAGTGCTGCTCCTCATGGGTCCCTGTGCTCTGCTTCCCCCTGCCCTCTTCTCCAGGCGCACCTCTGACCCAGAGACATGTCCTGCTACGACAAGTGCCAGCCCTGCTGCCCGCCCTGCCTGCCCTGCCAGCCCTGTGGCCCCACCCCGCTGGCCAACAGCTGCAATGAGCCCTGTGTCAGGCAGTGCCAGAACTCCACCGTTGTCATCCAGCCCTCCCCCGTGGTGGTGACCCTGCCCGGCCCCATCCTCAGCTCCTTCCCGCAGAACACCGTTGTGGGATCCTCCACCTCCGCTGCCGTTGGCAGCATCCTCAGCTGTAACGGAGTGCCCATCAACTCTGGCTGCTGCGACCTCTCCTGCATTACCAGCCGCTACTGTGGCAACAGATGTCAGCCCTGCTAAAGCTGCTGGCAACGTCCCCAGGCGAGGACCTCCCAACACCTCAGGCATGATGCTGGAAAGGAGATAGAGCTTTGAGGCATTATATTTAGAGCTTTGGGCCATTGTTGCCTTCTCCTACTCTCTTCTCTCTCTTCCTTACCTTTCCCGTCACCACCTCCCAACGCCAGCCTTGCAGCGACCTGTTGGTCTCCCTCCCTCCGCAGGGCAGGCAGTCGGACACCCTGCAGCAGCTCCACCGCATCTTAGTGGCTGCCCCCGGTGCTCCCTGTCAGCCCCCTCCTTTTCCTCTTTAGACTCATTAAAGCTGTGCTGCATCCAAGCCCGTGCCTCCGAGTCCTCCTTCCTTCTGCGGCAACTCCTCCAGTCTGCTCAAGGGAAAAGGTGGAGAAAGTGGGCAGTGGGACTCACTGCAGTGCTTTTTGGTTTGCCTCCTTTCCCTTGGAGCTGAGGAAGACATCCCTCGCGGCTCCACAGCCAGTGTCCATCAGCCCCTTCCCTTGCTGCTTCTCCGCCCAGAAATATTCCCCTTGGCCTCAGAGCACGCCCTACAGATGCCCATCCCAGCTTGTGCTGCTCATAGGAGGACCCCAGTGCTGCAGGAGGCCCTGGGAAGTCAGCAGCCCATCAAGCACTCCAGGCAGTTCCTCTTGCTCTGCATGGAGCTGTGCTGGGGGAGAAGGCTCAGAGAGAAGATGGCCACGAGGATGGAAGGAGGGGCCGGCAGGAGAAGTCACCTTGCCTACAGCCCACAGCCTCCTCCTCGTCACCTTCCCACCCATCTCCACAAGGAGGGGCCACGGCATGCATCTGAGGGCAAGGATAGCTAGGACAACTCCCCTCTTCTCCCATCACACCCATATGGTGGCCCATGCGGCCCCCGCGGTTCATTAGACAGATTTGCAGGCCTCAGGTGACTGGCACGTGCCCAACTCCCATCAGACGGATGTCTGTAGGACAGAAAGGTGGTTTCCATGGGCCTGCAAGAGGACACAAAAGAGCGACGGACAGTTCCTCCCACGGTACTGGAGAGAGTGCACGGATCAGAACAGCCCATGCTCTCTCTTTGCAGCTCGTGGCAAGTGCAATCCCATCCTGCAGTGCAGGGGAAGAACAGTTCCATGGCAGAAGCTCTCTCACCACCTTCTGCTTTTCTCTGAAGCCACTAGCCCCAGCCCCTCACGGGAAGAGGTTTTCAGACCTCTGCGTGCCTAGGGGAAAGACGGGTGGCAGGGGAGAACTGGGGGCCCTTTCCCGAGAGCTCAGCCTTGCACAGAAGGGCCTCCTGCCAGGATGCCAAGAGAGGAGAACCGTACTGTGTCCCTCCTCCTTGCTCCCACCTCTCCTGAAGACTACAACTCACGGGGAACAGCCTTTGGTGCCTTAACCTCAGAAATCGGGGACTACAAAGACAGCCAAAACCTTCTGCGCTGACCTATCGCTGAAACACTGAGAGTGGATGGGCTGGAAAAGTGAGGCAATGAGGGGTGGATGGCTGGGGAAAGAAAAGCTGTAAACCTGCCGCTAGTCCCCAGGCACACAAGCACAAAGGCCAGTTGACATCATTGCCCACCGTCCTCTGAGGGGAACAAGCGTGGGAGAAAGAGATTGCTCCTGATGGCACAGATAGAAAGCATGGAAATGACAAGCAGTGCTGGCACTTCTGATTACCACTGCTGCTGGAAAACCAGCAAGACCTTGGCTGGCTTCCAGACACCCACCCAGCTGCTTGCTCTCTCCCTCTCCCTCCTCAACAGGACAGGAGGAGAAAGGAAGCTGAGAAAGGTCCTGGGTCGAGATAAAGACAGAGGGATTACTTACCAATTCTCGTCACAGGCAAAACAGACTTGACCTGGGGAAGATTCACTTAACTTATCACCAATAAAAAGGAGAACACGGTGTGAAAGAGCCAAAACCTCCTAACATACCATCCCTCCATCCCTACCTCTCTTTCACAGACTCAACTTCCCTCCTCCATTCCCGGCTCTTCTGTCTCCTCCACCCCCAAGCAGGGCAGCGGGATGTGGAATGGGGGTTGTGGTCAGTCCACAACAGGTCCTTTCTGCTGCTCTTCCCTCCTCACACTTTGCTTCTGCTCCAGCGTGAGACCTTCCCATAGGTTGCAGCCTTTCAAGACCGGTCCAAGAGTGGATCCTGTCCATGGGCTGCAGTCCTTCGGATACGACTGCTCCAGCATGGGTGCTCCAGGTGCTGCCAGGAGCCAGCTTCAGCAGGATCTCTGCGCAGGCCACAGTTCCTGCGTGGCATCTCCACCTGATCTGGCCTGGGATCCTCCACGGGCTGCAGTGTGGACATCTGCTCCACCATCGTCTTCCCGTGGGCTGCCTGGGCACCTCTCCAGGCTCTTGTCTGGAGCACCTCCTCCACTTCCTTCTTCTCTGGCCTTGGTGCTTGCAGGATTGTTTCTCACATTTATTTTATTTTTTTTTTCAGTTCATTCCTTGCTTCCTGTGCAGTGTTTGGCCCTTTCTCAAATATGTTTTCATGGAGGCACCACCAGCACTGCTCACGGGCTCGGCGTTGGTCAGCAGTGAGTCCGTTTTTGAGTCGACTGGAACTGACCCTCTCAGACGGGATTTTTCCCACAGAGACCACCCCTGCCACCTTCCTCCCCCTGCTACCAAAGCCTTGCCACCTATGCCCAATCAAGTGGGTCCAACGGAGTAGGAGGCACAGTCAGATGAATAAAAATTGCCACAGCAAAGATCCCGTCCCGGCTTCATTAAGGGACAGCTGTACCTTTGACTCATCTTAAGAGAAATGGTACTATTAGTCACGCTTAAAGATTTGGAATGAACGCTGCAAAAATGCAGCCATCTGATGTCCTTGGTAGATCCCTAGATCCCTTGGCAAGTTGACCAGATAGAGCCAAGAATGGGGACTTCCTTAATGTTATTATCATCAGATCTTAAGTGCTATATTTCCCATTCCCCTGGGCCTCTTTGACCCGCCAGGGCACTTTCCCAAAGGATTCTGCCTGGCAGGTCCCCGAGGGAGCACAAAGCTGCTCTCAGGGAGTGCAGGGTTGCAATGTTGCCTTCTGTTTTGCACAGCCCCTGCACATGCCAGACGCGAGAGCTCTCCCAGCTTTGCTCCAAAACCCCAATAAGATCATAGCTCTGCAAGTGCGCACAGAGTTTTAAGTTGTCCGGCTTGTGTCCTGGCTCAGGCTCTTTGTCTTACACGTGCCTGGGGTCAAGCTGGAAAGGCAAGTTGGTGAGCGTACTGGTTTTGCCTGGGAGGGAGTCACGTTTCCTCATCGTGGCTTGTGTGGGGCTGTGTTTTGCGTTTGTGCTGAAAATAGTGTTGAAAATTCAGGGTCGCTTAGGTTGTTGCTGAGCAGCATATACGCCACGTCAGGACCTTTTCTGCTCCTTAGGCTGCCCCGCCAGCAAGTAGGCTGAGGGCGTAAGAGAATTTGGGAGGGGACACAGCTGGGACAGCTGACCCCAACTGACCCAAGGGATATTCCATACCATATAACGTCATGCTCCACAATAAAACTGGGGGGCAGTGAGGCCGGTGAGAACTGTCGTTCCTCGGCGACTGGCTTTGGGGCATTGGATCTCTTAGCTAGCTGTAAGCAATTGTTTTCTCTTGCACAACTTTTCTTGGTTTCATTTTCCTTTCCTGTTGTTGTTGGCTTGTTTCCTGCCATTTTTCTTTAATTATTAAAGTGTCTTTATCTCGACCCATGACTTTTCTCACTTTTACCATTCCAATTCTCCCCCCCATCCATCTTGTGGAAGTGAGTGAGGGATCGTGGGGTGCGTACCTGCCGGCTGGGCTGAAACAACAACAGCAACAACAGTGCGCCAATGAGTAGGTCAAGGCCAGGGTGAGGTCTCGTGACAATAATCAGGGTTCAACAAAGTCCAGCACTGAGCAGGTGCGTTGATGGCGATGAGGCAGGTGTCAGGTCAGGCTGGGGAGTCACCCGCATGTCAGGGTCCAAACGGAGAGCAGTGGGGTCCATGTCCAGACACAGGCACTGGTGTGTCACCACCGGAGATGTAACTCAGGTCGGGGCCAAGCACTGGAACGTAAGCTTGAAAGCTGTTCCCATGGGAAGGAGAGTTGGCTGTGGTTGAAGCCTCCCGGGAGCAACGATCTGGCAATGATCTCAGCAACGCCAACAACGGGAAGGGGGCATCCCTCAGCTGTGCTACCTCTGAGCTGGGTCTGTCCAACCATCCTGCGTCTCAGAGCAGAGCAACAGCGGGACCTCGGTCCCTTTAGCCCAATACCCATTTGGTGCCAGGTCTCGGCCCCTGCCTCACTCAGCACCAGGCTGATGAGCCATAGAAGTGCAGCTGGCATTGGCATGGCCACGAGGAGCCTCTGGCCCATCCCAGTCCCCAGCAACACTGCGTCATAAGGGGATGGATTCAGGGACAATGGCCTGCCAAGACCGGCAGTCTTTCTTGGCCTTTCTCCCTCTGCATAAAGCAAGAAATAGAGGGCGCCGGAGGCAGGCACTGCATTTTGGGTCTCCGGGCATCTCTCTGCCAGGCCAAAGGCACCACCATTCAGCTGTAGGTGGGATCCTTCTGGCAAAGGCAAGCTGCTACTCTGCAGTGCTCATGGACACACCAGGGGAGAGTCCCCCTGCCATGACCTGCACATGGCCTCACGATGAGGGCCACACAAGTACAGACTGACCCACGTGTGCTCATGCACGTCTGCATGGAACCACCAGAAAACCTGTACGCGCGTGTAAGGCCAGGAAAACACCAGCAACTGTAAACCCCAATGCGGCCCACTTTGGCAGAAGAGGACTCAAGTACCCCAGGGAAGGAGTGGGCCCCACACATGCTGACGGTGTTGCCCGCGAGCCTTCAGAGGCTGCACAGAGAGGGGATGAGGCAAATGAGCCCAGCAAAATTGTGGAGCACTGCTAGTGTTGCAATAGTGTCAAAGCCTGCCAGCAGAAGGCCACCCGTGTGCAACACCGAGCGACCATCCGAGGGAGACGGCGGGAGGAAGAGAAAAGGACGTGGCATGTCCGCTTCCATGGGAGTCCTCAGGCATCTCGATGACAAACACGAGAGCGGTGCCCATTTCCGGACAACTTTGCCACAAACAAGCCCACAGGAATGACCCAGCCGCACATCACCTGTCCGCACAGGGCGCCATCTGCGCTTGAGCTGAGTCTTCTGCCTGCGCTGACATGTTGCTGCCCCGGAAATCCTCAGGCCTCTCATCCCGGCACTTACAGAAGCCTTCAAATAGGAAAGCACGTGCCTTAAGCCAGGAAATGAAAAGGCAGCAGTGCAGGAAACCAGGACGCAGCCCATCCCATTAGCTGGGGTGTTTTGCATTTGACATGAGCTTGTCAGAAAATTAGTACTTCCACAAAGGGTGCCTCTGGGCCTGAGGCAGTGCAGGGCTACTATAAAAGGCAGCCCGACTCTCTGCTCTCTCAGCCACTGCTCTCGCCTCCTTCTCCTTGGGCATCAGGTGAGTGTGAAGGCTCTTCTGCTCCCCCTTCAAGATCGGGTCTTTCCCCGATGTTTGTCTCAGCTGATACGGGCTGTCCTGGCCCAGGGCTGGGACCTGCTTCTCGTGGGAGAGGGAAAGGAAGAGAAGGTCTTCCGCAGGGAGAGGCTGGGACTTAGTTGAGCTGCCTCGTGGGCTTTGAGCTGGGCAGCGTATGCTGGTGGTGCCTTGGCTCGCCTGTGGTTGGGTGCAGTGCTGCTCCTCATGGGTCCCTGTGCTCTGCTTCCCCCTGCCCTCTTCTCCAGGAGCACCTCTGACCCAGAGACATGTCCTGCTACGACAAGTGCCAGCCCTGCTGCCTGCCCTGCCTGCCCTGCCAGCCCTGTGGCCCCACCCCGCTGGCCAACAGCTGCAATGAGCCCTGTGTCAGGCAGTGCCAGAACTCCACCGTTGTCATCCAGCCCTCCCCCGTGGTGGTGACCCTGCCCGGCCCCATCCTCAGCTCCTTCCCGCAGAACACCGTTGTGGGATCCTCCACCTCCGCTGCCGTTGGCAGCATCCTCAGCTGTGACGGAGTGCCCATCAACTCTGGCTGCTGCGACCTCTCCTGCATTACCAGCCGCTACTGTGGCAACAGATGTCAGCCCTGCTAAAGCTGCTGGCAACGTCCCCAGGCGAGGACCTCCCAACACCTCAGGCATGATGCTGGAAAGGAGATAGAGCTTTGAGGCATTATATTTAGAGCTTTGGGCCATTGTTGCCTTCTCCTACTCTCTTCTCTCTCTTCCTTACCTTTCCCGTCACCACCTCCCAACGCCAGCCTTGCAGCGACCTGTTGGTCTCCCTCCCTCCGCAGGGCAGGCAGTCGGACACCCTGCAGCAGCTCCACCGCATCTTAGTGGCTGCCCCCGGTGCTCCCTGTCAGCCCCCTCCTTTTCCTCTTTAGACTCATTAAAGCTGTGCTGCATCCAAGCCCGTGCCTCCGAGTCCTCCTTCCTTCTGCGGCAACTCCTCCAGTCTGCTCAAGGGAAAAGGTGGAGAAAGTGGGCAGTGGGACTCACTGCAGTGCTTTTTGGTTTGCCTCCTTTCCCTTGGAGCTGAGGAAGACATCCCTCGCGGCTCCACAGCCAGTGTCCATCAGCCCCTTCCCTTGCTGCTTCTCCGCCCAGAAATATTCCCCTTGGCCTCAGAGCACGCCCTACAGATGCCCATCCCAGCTTGTGTTGCTCATAGGAGGACCCCAGTGCTGCAGGAGGCCCTGGGAAGTCAGCAGCCCATCAAGCACTCCAGGCAGTTCCTCTTGCTCTGCATGGAGCTGTGCTGGGGGAGAAGGCTCAGAGAGAAGATGGCCACGAGGATGGAAGGAGGGGCCGGCAGGAGAAGTCACCTTGCCTACAGCCCACAGCCTCCTCCTCGTCACCTTCCCACCCATCTCCACAAGGAGGGGCCACGGCATGCATCTGAGGGCAAGGATAGCTAGGACAACTCCCCTCTTCTCCCATCACACCCATATGGTGGCCCATGCGGCCCCCGCGGTTCATTAGACAGATTTGCAGGCCTCAGGTGACTGGCACGTGCCCAACTCCCATCAGACGGATGTCTGTAGGACAGAAAGGTGGTTTCCATGGGCCTGCAAGAGGACACAAAAGAGCGACGGACAGTTCCTCCCACGGTACTGGAGAGAGTGCACGGATCAGAACAGCCCATGCTCTCTCTTTGCAGCTCGTGGCAAGTGCAATCCCATCCTGCAGTGCAGGGGAAGAACAGTTCCATGGCAGAAGCTCTCTCACCACCTTCTGCTTTTCTCTGAAGCCACTAGCCCCAGCCCCTCACGGGAAGAGGTTTTCAGACCTCTGCGTGCCTAGGGGAAAGACGGGTGGCAGGGGAGAACTGGGGGCCCTTTCCCGAGAGCTCAGCCTTGCACAGAAGGGCCTCCTGCCAGGATGCCAAGAGAGGAGAACCGTACTGTGTCCCTCCTCCTTGCTCCCACCTCTCCTGAAGACTACAACTCACGGGGAACAGCCTTTGGTGCCTTAACCTCAGAAATCGGGGACTACAAAGACAGCCAAAACCTTCTGCGCTGACCTATCGCTGAAACACTGAGAGTGGATGGGCTGGAAAAGTGAGGCAATGAGGGGTGGATGGCTGGGGAAAGAAAAGCTGTAAACCTGCCGCTAGTCCCCAGGCACACAAGCACAAAGGCCAGTTGACATCATTGCCCACCGTCCTCTGAGGGGAACAAGCGTGGGAGAAAGAGATTGCTCCTGATGGCACAGATAGAAAGCATGGAAATGACAAGCAGTGCTGGCACTTCTGATTACCACTGCTGCTGGAAAACCAGCAAGACCTTGGCTGGCTTCCAGACACCCACCCAGCTGCTTGCTCTCTCCCTCTCCCTCCTCAACAGGACAGGAGGAGAAAGGAAGCTGAGAAAGGTCCTGGGTCGAGATAAAGACAGAGGGATTACTTACCAATTCTCGTCACAGGCAAAACAGACTTGACCTGGGGAAGATTCACTTAACTTATCACCAATAAAAAGGAGAACACGGTGTGAAAGAGCCAAAACCTCCTAACATACCATCCCTCCATCCCTACCTCTCTTTCACAGACTCAACTTCCCTCCTCCATTCCCGGCTCTTCTGTCTCCTCCACCCCCAAGCAGGGCAGCGGGATGTGGAATGGGGGTTGTGGTCAGTCCACAACAGGTCCTTTCTGCTGCTCTTCCCTCCTCACACTTTGCTTCTGCTCCAGCGTGAGACCTTCCCATAGGTTGCAGCCTTTCAAGACCGGTCCAAGAGTGGATCCTGTCCATGGGCTGCAGTCCTTCGGATACGACTGCTCCAGCATGGGTGCTCCAGGTGCTGCCAGGAGCCAGCTTCAGCAGGATCTCTGCGCAGGCCACAGTTCCTGCGTGGCATCTCCACCTGATCTGGCCTGGGATCCTCCACGGGCTGCAGTGTGGACATCTGCTCCACCATCGTCTTCCCGTGGGCTGCCTGGGCACCTCTCCAGGCTCTTGTCTGGAGCACCTCCTCCACTTCCTTCTTCTCTGGCCTTGGTGCTTGCAGGATTGTTTCTCACATTTATTTTATTTTTTTTTTCAGTTCATTCCTTGCTTCCTGTGCAGTGTTTGGCCCTTTCTCAAATATGTTTTCATGGAGGCACCACCAGCACTGCTCACGGGCTCGGCGTTGGTCAGCAGTGAGTCCGTTTTTGAGTCGACTGGAACTGACCCTCTCAGACGGGATTTTTCCCACAGAGACCACCCCTGCCACCTTCCTCCCCCTGCTACCAAAGCCTTGCCACCTATGCCCAATCAAGTGGGTCCAACGGAGTAGGAGGCACAGTCAGATGAATAAAAATTGCCACAGCAAAGATCCCGTCCCGGCTTCATTAAGGGACAGCTGTACCTTTGACTCATCTTAAGAGAAATGGTACTATTAGTCACGCTTAAAGATTTGGAATGAACGCTGCAAAAATGCAGCCATCTGATGTCCTTGGTAGATCCCTAGATCCCTTGGCAAGTTGACCAGATAGAGCCAAGAATGGGGACTTCCTTAATGTTATTATCATCAGATCTTAAGTGCTATATTTCCCATTCCCCTGGGCCTCTTTGACCCGCCAGGGCACTTTCCCAAAGGATTCTGCCTGGCAGGTCCCCGAGGGAGCACAAAGCTGCTCTCAGGGAGTGCAGGGTTGCAATGTTGCCTTCTGTTTTGCACAGCCCCTGCACATGCCAGACGCGAGAGCTCTCCCAGCTTTGCTCCAAAACCCCAATAAGATCATAGCTCTGCAAGTGTGCACAGAGTTTTAAGTTGTCCGGCTTGTGTCCTGGCTCAGGCTCTTTGTCTTACACGTGCCTGGGGTCAAGCTGGAAAGGCAAGTTGGTGAGCGTACTGGTTTTGCCTGGGAGGGAGTCACGTTTCCTCATCGTGGCTTGTGTGGGGCTGTGTTTTGCGTTTGTGCTGAAAATAGTGTTGAAAATTCAGGGTCGCTTAGGTTGTTGCTGAGCAGCATATACGCCACGTCAGGACCTTTTCTGCTCCTTAGGCTGCCCCGCCAGCAAGTAGGCTGAGGGCGTAAGAGAATTTGGGAGGGGACACAGCTGGGACAGCTGACCCCAACTGACCCAAGGGATATTCCATACCATATAACGTCATGCTCCACAATAAAACTGGGGGGCAGTGAGGCCGGTGAGAACTGTCGTTCCTCGGCGACTGGCTTTGGGGCATTGGATCTCTTAGCTAGCTGTAAGCAATTGTTTTCTCTTGCACAACTTTTCTTGGTTTCATTTTCCTTTCCTGTTGCTGTTGGCTTGTTTCCTGCCATTTTTCTTTAATTATTAAAGTGTCTTTATCTCGACCCATGACTTTTCTCACTTTTACCATTCCAATTCTCCCCCCCATCCATCTTGTGGAAGTGAGTGAGGGATCGTGGGGTGCGTACCTGCCGGCTGGGCTGAAACAACAACAGCAACAACAGTGCGCCAATGAGTAGGTCAAGGCCAGGGTGAGGTCTCGTGACAATAATCAGGGTTCAACAAAGTCCAGCGCTGAGCAGGTGCGTTGGTGGCGATGAGGCAGGTGTCAGGTCAGGCTGGGGAGTCACCCGCATGTCAGGGTCCAAACGGAGAGCAGTGGGGTCCATGTCCAGACACAGGCACTGGTGTGTCACCACCGGAGATGTAACTCAGGTCGGGGCCAAGCACTGGAACGTAAGCTTGAAAGCTGTTCCCATGGGAAGGAGAGTTGGCTGTGGTTGAAGCCTCCCGGGAGCAATGATCTGGCAATGATCTCAGCAACGCCAACAACGGGAAGGGGGCATCCCTCAGCTGTGCTACCTCTGAGCTGGGTCTGTCCAACCATCCTGCGTCTCAGAGCAGAGCAACAGCGGGACCTCGGTCCCTTTAGCCCAATACCCATTTGGTGCCAGGTCTCGGCCCCTGCCTCACTCAGCACCAGGCTGATGAGCCATAGAAGTGCAGCTGGCATTGGCATGGCCACGAGGAGCCTCTGGCCCATCCCAGTCCCCAGCAACACTGCGTCATAAGGGGATGGATTCAGGGACAATGGCCTGCCAAGACCGGCAGTCTTTCTTGGCCTTTCTCCCTCTGCATAAAGCAAGAAATAGAGGGCGCCGGAGGCAGGCACTGCATTTTGGGTCTCCGGGCATCTCTCTGCCAGGCCAAAGGCACCACCATTCAGCTGTAGGTGGGATCCTTCTGGCAAAGGCAAGCTGCTACTCTGCAGTGCTCATGGACACACCAGGGGAGAGTCCCCCTGCCATGACCTGCACATGGCCTCACGATGAGGGCCACACAAGTACAGACTGACCCACGTGTGCTCATGCACGTCTGCATGGAACCACCAGAAAACCTGTACGCGCCTGTAAGGCCAGGAAAACACCAGCAACTGTAAACCCCGATGCGGCCCACTTTGGCAGAAGAGGACTCAAGTACCCCAGGGAAGGAGTGGGCCCCACACGTGCTGACGGTGTTGCCCGCGAGCCTTCAGAGGCTGCACAGAGAGGGGATGAGGCAAATGAGCCCAGCAAAATTGTGGAGCACTGCTAGTGTTGCAATAGTGTCAAAGCCTGCCAGCAGAAGGCCACCCGTGTGCAACACCGAGCGACCATCCGAGGGAGACGGCGGGAGGAAGAGAAAAGGACGTGGCATGTCCGCTTCCATGGGAGTCCTCAGGCATCTCGATGACAAACACGAGAGCGGTGCCCATTTCCGGACAACTTTGCCACAAACAAGCCCACAGGAATGACCCAGCCGCACATCACCTGTCCGCACAGGGCGCCATCTGCGCTTGAGCTGAGTCTTCTGCCTGCGCTGACGTGTTGCTGCCCCGGAAATCCTCAGGCCTCTCATCCCGGCACTTACAGAAGCCTTCAAATAGGAAAGCACGTGCCTTAAGCCAGGAAATGAAAAGGCAGCAGTGCAGGAAACCAGGACGCAGCCCATCCCATTAGCTGGGGTGTTTTGCATTTGACATGAGCTTGTCAGAAAATTAGTACTTCCACAAAGGGTGCCTCTGGGCCTGAGGCAGTGCAGGGCTACTATAAAAGGCAGCCCGACTCTCTGCTCTCTCAGCCACTGCTCTCGCCTCCTTCTCCTTGGGCATCAGGTGAGTGTGAAGGCTCTTCTGCTCCCCCTTCAAGATCGGGTCTTTCCCCGATGTTTGTCTCAGCTGATACGGGCTGTCCTGGCCCAGGGCTGGGACCTGCTTCTCGTGGGAGAGGGAAAGGAAGAGAAGGTCTTCCGCAGGGAGAGGCTGGGACTTAGTTGAGCTGCCTCGTGGGCTTTGAGCTGGGCAGCGTATGCTGGTGGTGCCTTGGCTCGCCTGTGGTTGGGTGCAGTGCTGCTCCTCATGGGTCCCTGTGCTCTGCTTCCCCCTGCCCTCTTCTCCAGGAGCACCTCTGACCCAGAGACATGTCCTGCTACGACAAGTGCCAGCCCTGCTGCCCGCCCTGCCTGCCCTGCCAGCCCTGTGGCCCCACCCCGCTGGCCAACAGCTGCAATGAGCCCTGTGTCAGGCAGTGCCAGAACTCCACCGTTGTCATCCAGCCCTCCCCCGTGGTGGTGACCCTGCCTGGCCCCATCCTCAGCTCCTTCCCGCAGAACACCGTTGTGGGATCCTCCACCTCCGCTGCCGTTGGCAGCATCCTCAGCTGTGACGGAGTGCCCATCAACTCTGGCTGCTGCGACCTCTCCTGCATTACCAGCCGCTACTGTGGCAACAGATGTCAGCCCTGCTAAAGCTGCTGGCAACGTCCCCAGGCGAGGACCTCCCAACACCTCAGGCATGATGCTGGAAAGGAGATAGAGCTTTGAGGCATTATATTTAGAGCTTTGGGCCATTGTTGCCTTCTCCTACTCTCTTCTCTCTCTTCCTTACCTTTCCCGTCACCACCTCCCAACGCCAGCCTTGCAGCGACCTGTTGGTCTCCCTCCCTCCGCAGGGCAGGCAGTCGGACACCCTGCAGCAGCTCCACCGCATCTTAGTGGCTGCCCCCGGTGCTCCCTGTCAGCCCCCTCCTTTTCCTCTTTAGACTCATTAAAGCTGTGCTGCATCCAAGCCCGTGCCTCCGAGTCCTCCTTCCTTCTGCGGCAACTCCTCCAGTCTGCTCAAGGAAAAAGGTGGAGAAAGTGGGCAGTGGGACTCACTGCAGTGCTTTTTGGTTTGCCTCCTTTCCCTTGGAGCTGAGGAAGACATCCCTCGCGGCTCCACAGCCAGTGTCCATCAGCCCCTTCCCTTGCTGCTTCTCCGCCCAGAAATATTCCCCTTGGCCTCAGAGCACGCCCTACAGATGCCCATCCCAGCTTGTGTTGCTCATAGGAGGACCCCAGTGCTGCAGGAGGCCCTGGGAAGTCAGCAGCCCATCAAGCACTCCAGGCAGTTCCTCTTGCTCTGCATGGAGCTGTGCTGGGGGAGAAGGCTCAGAGAGAAGATGGCCACGAGGATGGAAGGAGGGGCCGGCAGGAGAAGTCACCTTGCCTACAGCCCACAGCCTCCTCCTCGTCACCTTCCCACCCATCTCCACAAGGAGGGGCCACGGCATGCATCTGAGGGCAAGGATAGCTAGGACAACTCCCCTCTTCTCCCATCACACCCATATGGTGGCCCATGCGGCCCCCGCGGTTCATTAGACAGATTTGCAGGCCTCAGGTGACTGGCACGTGCCCAACTCCCATCAGACGGATGTCTGTAGGGCAGAAAGGTGGTTTCCATGGGCCTGCAAGAGGACACAAAAGAGCGACGGACAGTTCCTCCCACGGTACTGGAGAGAGTGCACCGATCAGAACAGCCCATGCTCTCTCTTTGCAGCTCGTGGCAAGTGCAATCCCATCCTGCGGTGCAGGGGAAGAACAGTTCCATGGCAGAAGCTCTCTCACCACCTTCTGCTTTTCTCTGAAGCCACTAGCCCCAGCCCCTCACGGGAAGAGGTTTTCAGACCTCTGCGTGCCTAGGGGAAAGACGGGTGGCAGGGGAGAACTGGGGGCCCTTTCCCGAGAGCTCAGCCTTGCACAGAAGGGCCTCCTGCCAGGATGCCAAGAGAGGAGAACCGTACTGTGTCCCTCCTCCTTGCTCCCACCTCTCCTGAAGACTACAACTCACGGGGAACAGCCTTTGGTGCCTTAACCTCAGAAATCGGGGACTACAAAGACAGCCAAAACCTTCTGCGCTGACCTATCGCTGAAACACTGAGAGTGGATGGGCTGGAAAAGTGAGGCAATGAGGGGTGGATGGCTGGGGAAAGAAAAGCTGTAAACCTGCCGCTAGTCCCCAGGCACACAAGCACAAAGGCCAGTTGACATCATTGCCCACCGTCCTCTGAGGGGAACAAGCGTGGGAGAAAGAGATTGCTCCTGATGGCACAGATAGAAAGCATGGAAATGACAAGCAGTGCTGGCACTTCTGATTACCACTGCTGCTGGAAAACCAGCAAGACCTTGGCTGGCTTCCAGACACCCACCCAGCTGCTTGCTCTCTCCCTCTCCCTCCTCAACAGGACAGGAGGAGAAAGGAAGCTGAGAAAGGTCCTGGGTCGAGATAAAGACAGAGGGATTACTTACCAATTCTCGTCACAGGCAAAACAGACTTGACCTGGGGAAGATTCACTTAACTTATCACCAATAAAAAGGAGAACACGGTGTGAAAGAGCCAAAACCTCCTAACATACCATCCCTCCATCCCTACCTCTCTTTCACAGACTCAACTTCCCTCCTCCATTCCCGGCTCTTCTGTCTCCTCCACCCCCAAGCAGGGCAGCGGGATGTGGAATGGGGGTTGTGGTCAGTCCACAACAGGTCCTTTCTGCTGCTCTTCCCTCCTCACACTTTGCTTCTGCTCCAGCGTGAGACCTTCCCATAGGTTGCAGCCTTTCAAGACCGGTCCAAGAGTGGATCCTGTCCATGGGCTGCAGTCCTTCGGATACGACTGCTCCAGCATGGGTGCTCCAGGTGCTGCCAGGAGCCAGCTTCAGCAGGATCTCTGCGCAGGCCACAGTTCCTGCGTGGCATCTCCACCTGATCTGGCCTGGGATCCTCCACGGGCTGCAGTGTGGACATCTGCTCCACCATCGTCTTCCCGTGGGCTGCCTGGGCACCTCTCCAGGCTCTTGTCTGGAGCACCTCCTCCACTTCCTTCTTCTCTGGCCTTGGTGCTTGCAGGATTGTTTCTCACATTTATTTTATTTTTTTTTTCAGTTCATTCCTTGCTTCCTGTGCAGTGTTTGGCCCTTTCTCAAATATGTTTTCATGGAGGCACCACCAGCACTGCTCACGGGCTCGGCGTTGGTCAGCAGTGAGTCCGTTTTTGAGTCGACTGGAACTGACCCTCTCAGACGGGATTTTTCCCACAGAGACCACCCCTGCCACCTTCCTCCCCCTGCTACCAAAGCCTTGCCACCTATGCCCAATCAAGTGGGTCCAACGGAGTAGGAGGCACAGTCAGATGAATAAAAATTGCCACAGCAAAGATCCCGTCCAGGCTTCATTAAGGGACAGCTGTACCTTTGACTCATCTTAAGAGAAATGGTACTATTAGTCACGCTTAAAGATTTGGAATGAACGCTGCAAAAATGCAGCCATCTGATGTCCTTGGTAGATCCCTAGATCCCTTGGCAAGTTGACCAGATAGAGCCAAGAATGGGGACTTCCTTAATGTTATTATCATCAGATCTTAAGTGCTATATTTCCCATTCCCCTGGGCCTCTTTGACCCGCCAGGGCACTTTCCCAAAGGATTCTGCCTGGCAGGTCCCCGAGGGAGCACAAAGCTGCTCTCAGGGAGTGCAGGGTTGCAATGTTGCCTTCTGTTTTGCACAGCCCCTGCACATGCCAGACGCGAGAGCTCTCCCAGCTTTGCTCCAAAACCCCAATAAGATCATAGCTCTGCAAGTGCGCACAGAGTTTTAAGTTGTCCGGCTTGTGTCCTGGCTCAGGCTCTTTGTCTTACACGTGCCTGGGGTCAAGCTGGAAAGGCAAGTTGGTGAGCGTACTGGTTTTGCCTGGGAGGGAGTCACGTTTCCTCATCGTGGCTTGTGTGGGGCTGTGTTTTGCGTTTGTGCTGAAAATAGTGTTGAAAATTCAGGGTCGCTTAGGTTGTTGCTGAGCAGCATATACGCCACGTCAGGACCTTTTCTGCTCCTTAGGCTGCCCCGCCAGCAAGTAGGCTGAGGGCGTAAGAGAATTTGGGAGGGGACACAGCTGGGACAGCTGACCCCAACTGACCCAAGGGATATTCCATACCATATAACGTCATGCTCCACAATAAAACTGGGGGGCAGTGAGGCCGGTGAGAACTGTCGTTCCTCGGCGACTGGCTTTGGGGCATTGGATCTCTTAGCTAGCTGTAAGCAATTGTTTTCTCTTGCACAACTTTTCTTGGTTTCATTTTCCTTTCCTGTTGCTGTTGGCTTGTTTCCTGCCATTTTTCTTTAATTATTAAAGTGTCTTTATCTCGACCCATGACTTTTCTCACTTTTACCATTCCAATTCTCCCCCCCATCCATCTTGTGGAAGTGAGTGAGGGATCGTGGGGTGCGTACCTGCCGGCTGGGCTGAAACAACAACAGCAACAACAGTGCGCCAATGAGTAGGTCAAGGCCAGGGTGAGGTCTCGTGACAATAATCAGGGTTCAACAAAGTCCAGCGCTGAGCAGGTGCGTTGATGGCGATGAGGCAGGTGTCAGGTCAGGCTGGGGAGTCACCCGCATGTCAGGGTCCAAACGGAGAGCAGTGGGGTCCATGTCCAGACACAGGCACTGGTGTGTCACCACCGGAGATGTAACTCAGGTCGGGGCCAAGCACTGGAACGTAAGCTTGAAAGCTGTTCCCATGGGAAGGAGAGTTGGCTGTGGTTGAAGCCTCCCGGGAGCAATGATCTGGCAATGATCTCAGCAACGCCAACAACGGGAAGGGGGCATCCCTCAGCTGTGCTACCTCTGAGCTGGGTCTGTCCAACCATCCTGCGTCTCAGAGCAGAGCAACAGCGGGACCTCGGTCCCTTTAGCCCAATACCCATTTGGTGCCAGGTCTCGGCCCCTGCCTCACTCAGCACCAGGCTGATGAGCCATAGAAGTGCAGCTGGCATTGGCATGGCCACGAGGAGCCTCTGGCCCATCCCAGTCCCCAGCAACACTGCGTCATAAGGGGATGGATTCAGGGACAATGGCCTGCCAAGACCGGCAGTCTTTCTTGGCCTTTCTCCCTCTGCATAAAGCAAGAAATAGAGGGCGCCGGAGGCAGGCACTGCATTTTGGGTCTCCGGGCATCTCTCTGCCAGGCCAAAGGCACCACCATTCAGCTGTAGGTGGGATCCTTCTGGCAAAGGCAAGCTGCTACTCTGCAGTGCTCATGGACACACCAGGGGAGAGTCCCCCTGCCATGACCTGCACATGGCCTCACGATGAGGGCCACACAAGTACAGACTGACCCACGTGTGCTCATGCACGTCTGCATGGAACCACCAGAAAACCTGTACGCGCGTGTAAGGCCAGGAAAACACCAGCAACTGTAAACCCCGATGCGGCCCACTTTGGCAGAAGAGGACTCAAGTACCCCAGGGAAGGAGTGGGCCCCACACGTGCTGACGGTGTTGCCCGCGAGCCTTCAGAGGCTGCACAGAGAGGGGATGAGGCAAATGAGCCCAGCAAAATTGTGGAGCACTGCTAGTGTTGCAATAGTGTCAAAGCCTGCCAGCAGAAGGCCACCCGTGTGCAACACCGAGCGACCATCCGAGGGAGACGGCGGGAGGAAGAGAAAAGGACGTGGCATGTCCGCTTCCATGGGAGTCCTCAGGCATCTCGATGACAAACACGAGAGCGGTGCCCATTTCCGGACAACTTTGCCACAAACAAGCCCACAGGAATGACCCAGCCGCACATCACCTGTCCGCACAGGGCGCCATCTGCGCTTGAGCTGAGTCTTCTGCCTGCGCTGACGTGTTGCTGCCCCGGAAATCCTCAGGCCTCTCATCCCGGCACTTACAGAAGCCTTCAAATAGGAAAGCACGTGCCTTAAGCCAGGAAATGAAAAGGCAGCAGTGCAGGAAACCAGGACGCAGCCCATCCCATTAGCTGGGGTGTTTTGCATTTGACATGAGCTTGTCAGAAAATTAGTACTTCCACAAAGGGTGCCTCTGGGCCTGAGGCAGTGCAGGGCTACTATAAAAGGCAGCCCGACTCTCTGCTCTCTCAGCCACTGCTCTCGCCTCCTTCTCCTTGGGCATCAGGTGAGTGTGAAGGCTCTTCTGCTCCCCCTTCAAGATCGGGTCTTTCCCCGATGTTTGTCTCAGCTGATACGGGCTGTCCTGGCCCAGGGCTGGGACCTGCTTCTCGTGGGAGAGGGAAAGGAAGAGAAGGTCTTCCGCAGGGAGAGGCTGGGACTTAGTTGAGCTGCCTCGTGGGCTTTGAGCTGGGCAGCGTATGCTGGTGGTGCCTTGGCTCGCCTGTGGTTGGGTGCAGTGCTGCTCCTCATGGGTCCCTGTGCTCTGCTTCCCCCTGCCCTCTTCTCCAGGAGCACCTCTGACCCAGAGACATGTCCTGCTACGACAAGTGCCAGCCCTGCTGCCCGCCCTGCCTGCCCTGCCAGCCCTGTGGCCCCACCCCGCTGGCCAACAGCTGCAATGAGCCCTGTGTCAGGCAGTGCCAGAACTCCACCGTTGTCATCCAGCCCTCCCCCGTGGTGGTGACCCTGCCTGGCCCCATCCTCAGCTCCTTCCCGCAGAACACCGTTGTGGGATCCTCCACCTCCGCTGCCGTTGGCAGCATCCTCAGCTGTGACGGAGTGCCCATCAACTCTGGCTGCTGCGACCTCTCCTGCATTACCAGCCGCTACTGTGGCAACAGATGTCAGCCCTGCTAAAGCTGCTGGCAACGTCCCCAGGCGAGGACCTCCCAACACCTCAGGCATGATGCTGGAAAGGAGATAGAGCTTTGAGGCATTATATTTAGAGCTTTGGGCCATTGTTGCCTTCTCCTACTCTCTTCTCTCTCTTCCTTACCTTTCCCGTCACCACCTCCCAACGCCAGCCTTGCAGCGACCTGTTGGTCTCCCTCCCTCCGCAGGGCAGGCAGTCGGACACCCTGCAGCAGCTCCACCGCATCTTAGTGGCTGCCCCCGGTGCTCCCTGTCAGCCCCCTCCTTTTCCTCTTTAGACTCATTAAAGCTGTGCTGCATCCAAGCCCGTGCCTCCGAGTCCTCCTTCCTTCTGCGGCAACTCCTCCAGTCTGCTCAAGGAAAAAGGTGGAGAAAGTGGGCAGTGGGACTCACTGCAGTGCTTTTTGGTTTGCCTCCTTTCCCTTGGAGCTGAGGAAGACATCCCTCGCGGCTCCACAGCCAGTGTCCATCAGCCCCTTCCCTTGCTGCTTCTCCGCCCAGAAATATTCCCCTTGGCCTCAGAGCACGCCCTACAGATGCCCATCCCAGCTTGTGTTGCTCATAGGAGGACCCCAGTGCTGCAGGAGGCCCTGGGAAGTCAGCAGCCCATCAAGCACTCCAGGCAGTTCCTCTTGCTCTGCATGGAGCTGTGCTGGGGGAGAAGGCTCAGAGAGAAGATGGCCACGAGGATGGAAGGAGGGGCCGGCAGGAGAAGTCACCTTGCCTACAGCCCACAGCCTCCTCCTCGTCACCTTCCCACCCATCTCCACAAGGAGGGGCCACGGCATGCATCTGAGGGCAAGGATAGCTAGGACAACTCCCCTCTTCTCCCATCACACCCATATGGTGGCCCATGCGGCCCCCGCGGTTCATTAGACAGATTTGCAGGCCTCAGGTGACTGGCACGTGCCCAACTCCCATCAGACGGATGTCTGTAGGGCAGAAAGGTGGTTTCCATGGGCCTGCAAGAGGACACAAAAGAGCGACGGACAGTTCCTCCCACGGTACTGGAGAGAGTGCACCGATCAGAACAGCCCATGCTCTCTCTTTGCAGCTCGTGGCAAGTGCAATCCCATCCTGCGGTGCAGGGGAAGAACAGTTCCATGGCAGAAGCTCTCTCACCACCTTCTGCTTTTCTCTGAAGCCACTAGCCCCAGCCCCTCACGGGAAGAGGTTTTCAGACCTCTGCGTGCCTAGGGGAAAGACGGGTGGCAGGGGAGAACTGGGGGCCCTTTCCCGAGAGCTCAGCCTTGCACAGAAGGGCCTCCTGCCAGGATGCCAAGAGAGGAGAACCGTACTGTGTCCCTCCTCCTTGCTCCCACCTCTCCTGAAGACTACAACTCACGGGGAACAGCCTTTGGTGCCTTAACCTCAGAAATCGGGGACTACAAAGACAGCCAAAACCTTCTGCGCTGACCTATCGCTGAAACACTGAGAGTGGATGGGCTGGAAAAGTGAGGCAATGAGGGGTGGATGGCTGGGGAAAGAAAAGCTGTAAACCTGCCGCTAGTCCCCAGGCACACAAGCACAAAGGCCAGTTGACATCATTGCCCACCGTCCTCTGAGGGGAACAAGCGTGGGAGAAAGAGATTGCTCCTGATGGCACAGATAGAAAGCATGGAAATGACAAGCAGTGCTGGCACTTCTGATTACCACTGCTGCTGGAAAACCAGCAAGACCTTGGCTGGCTTCCAGACACCCACCCAGCTGCTTGCTCTCTCCCTCTCCCTCCTCAACAGGACAGGAGGAGAAAGGAAGCTGAGAAAGGTCCTGGGTCGAGATAAAGACAGAGGGATTACTTACCAATTCTCGTCACAGGCAAAACAGACTTGACCTGGGGAAGATTCACTTAACTTATCACCAATAAAAAGGAGAACACGGTGTGAAAGAGCCAAAACCTCCTAACATACCATCCCTCCATCCCTACCTCTCTTTCACAGACTCAACTTCCCTCCTCCATTCCCGGCTCTTCTGTCTCCTCCACCCCCAAGCAGGGCAGCGGGATGTGGAATGGGGGTTGTGGTCAGTCCACAACAGGTCCTTTCTGCTGCTCTTCCCTCCTCACACTTTGCTTCTGCTCCAGCGTGAGACCTTCCCATAGGTTGCAGCCTTTCAAGACCGGTCCAAGAGTGGATCCTGTCCATGGGCTGCAGTCCTTCGGATACGACTGCTCCAGCATGGGTGCTCCAGGTGCTGCCAGGAGCCAGCTTCAGCAGGATCTCTGCGCAGGCCACAGTTCCTGCGTGGCATCTCCACCTGATCTGGCCTGGGATCCTCCACGGGCTGCAGTGTGGACATCTGCTCCACCATCGTCTTCCCGTGGGCTGCCTGGGCACCTCTCCAGGCTCTTGTCTGGAGCACCTCCTCCACTTCCTTCTTCTCTGGCCTTGGTGCTTGCAGGATTGTTTCTCACATTTATTTTATTTTTTTTTTCAGTTCATTCCTTGCTTCCTGTGCAGTGTTTGGCCCTTTCTCAAATATGTTTTCATGGAGGCACCACCAGCACTGCTCACGGGCTCGGCGTTGGTCAGCAGTGAGTCCGTTTTTGAGTCGACTGGAACTGACCCTCTCAGACGGGATTTTTCCCACAGAGACCACCCCTGCCACCTTCCTCCCCCTGCTACCAAAGCCTTGCCACCTATGCCCAATCAAGTGGGTCCAACGGAGTAGGAGGCACAGTCAGATGAATAAAAATTGCCACAGCAAAGATCCCGTCCCGGCTTCATTAAGGGACAGCTGTACCTTTGACTCATCTTAAGAGAAATGGTACTATTAGTCACGCTTAAAGATTTGGAATGAACGCTGCAAAAATGCAGCCATCTGATGTCCTTGGTAGATCCCTAGATCCCTTGGCAAGTTGACCAGATAGAGCCAAGAATGGGGACTTCCTTAATGTTATTATCATCAGATCTTAAGTGCTATATTTCCCATTCCCCTGGGCCTCTTTGACCCGCCAGGGCACTTTCCCAAAGGATTCTGCCTGGCAGGTCCCCGAGGGAGCACAAAGCTGCTCTCAGGGAGTGCAGGGTTGCAATGTTGCCTTCTGTTTTGCACAGCCCCTGCACATGCCAGACGCGAGAGCTCTCCCAGCTTTGCTCCAAAACCCCAATAAGATCATAGCTCTGCAAGTGCGCACAGAGTTTTAAGTTGTCCGGCTTGTGTCCTGGCTCAGGCTCTTTGTCTTACACGTGCCTGGGGTCAAGCTGGAAAGGCAAGTTGGTGAGCGTACTGGTTTTGCCTGGGAGGGAGTCACGTTTCCTCATCGTGGCTTGTGTGGGGCTGAGTTTTGCGTTTGTGCTGAAAATAGTGTTGAAAATTCAGGGTCGCTTAGGTTGTTGCTGAGCAGCATATACGCCACGTCAGGACCTTTTCTGCTCCTTAGGCTGCCCCGCCAGCAAGTAGGCTGGGGGCGTAAGAGAATTTGGGAGGGGACACAGCTGGGACAGCTGACCCCAACTGACCCAAGGGATATTCCATACCATATAACGTCATGCTCCACAATAAAACTGGGGGGCAGTGAGGCCGGTGAGAACTGTCGTTCCTCGGCGACTGGCTTTGGGGCATTGGATCTCTTAGCTAGCTGTAAGCAATTGTTTTCTCTTGCACAACTTTTCTTGGTTTCATTTTCCTTTCCTGTTGTTGTTGGCTTGTTTCCTGCCATTTTTCTTTAATTATTAAAGTGTCTTTATCTCGACCCATGACTTTTCTCACTTTTACCATTCCAATTCTCCCCCCCATCCATCTTGTGGAAGTGAGTGAGGGATCGTGGGGTGCTTACCTGCCGGCTGGGCTGAAACAACAACAGCAACAACAGTGCGCCAATGAGTAGGTCAAGGCCAGGGTGAGGTCTCGTGACAATAATCAGGGTTCAACAAAGTCCAGCGCTGAGCAGGTGCGTTGATGGCGATGAGGCAGGTGTCAGGTCAGGCTGGGGAGTCACCCGCATGTCAGGGTCCAAACGGAGAGCAGTGGGGTCCATGTCCAGACACAGGCACTGGTGTGTCACCACCGGAGATGTAACTCAGGTCGGGGCCAAGCACTGGAACGTAAGCTTGAAAGCTTTTCCCATGGGAAGGAGAGTTGGCTGTGGTTGAAGCCTCCCGGGAGCAACGATCTGGCAATGATCTCAGCAACGCCAACAACGGGAAGGGGGCATCCCTCAGCTGTGCTACCTCTGAGCTGGGTCTGTCCAACCATCCTGCGTCTCAGAGCAGAGCAACAGCGGGACCTCGGTCCCTTTAGCCCAATACCCATTTGGTGCCAGGTCTCGGCCCCTGCCTCACTCAGCACCAGGCTGATGAGCCATAGAAGTGCAGCTGGCATTGGCATGGCCACGAGGAGCCTCTGGCCCATCCCAGTCCCCAGCAACACTGCGTCATAAGGGGATGGATTCAGGGACAATGGCCTGCCAAGACCGGCAGTCTTTCTTGGCCTTTCTCCCTCTGCATAAAGCAAGAAATAGAGGGCGCCGGAGGCAGGCACTGCATTTTGGGTCTCCGGGCATCTCTCTGCCAGGCCAAAGGCACCACCATTCAGCTGTAGGTGGGATCCTTCTGGCAAAGGCAAGCTGCTACTCTGCAGTGCTCATGGACACACCAGGGGAGAGTCCCCCTGCCATGACCTGCACATGGCCTCACGATGAGGGCCACACAAGTACAGACTGACCCACGTGTGCTCATGCACGTCTGCATGGAACCACCAGAAAACCTGTACGCGCCTGTAAGGCCAGGAAAACACCAGCAACTGTAAACCCCGATGCGGCCCACTTTGGCAGAAGAGGACTCAAGTACCCCAGGGAAGGAGTGGGCCCCACACGTGCTGACGGTGTTGCCCGCGAGCCTTCAGAGGCTGCACAGAGAGGGGATGAGGCAAATGAGCCCAGCAAAATTGTGGAGCACTGCTAGTGTTGCAATAGTGTCAAAGCCTGCCAGCAGAAGGCCACCCGTGTGCAACACCGAGCGACCATCCGAGGGAGACGGCGGGAGGAAGAGAAAAGGACGTGGCATGTCCGCTTCCATGGGAGTCCTCAGGCATCTCGATGACAAACACGAGAGCGGTGCCCATTTCCGGACAACTTTGCCACAAACAAGCCCACAGGAATGACCCAGCCGCACATCACCTGTCCGCACAGGGCGCCATCTGCGCTTGAGCTGAGTCTTCTGCCTGCGCTGACATGTTGCTGCCCCGGAAATCCTCAGGCCTCTCATCCTGGCACTTACAGAAGCCTTCAAATAGGAAAGCACGTGCCTTAAGCCAGGAAATGAAAAGGCAGCAGTGCAGGAAACCAGGACGCAGCCCATCCCATTAGCTGGGGTGTTTTGCATTTGACATGAGCTTGTCAGAAAATTAGTACTTCCACAAAGGGTGCCTCTGGGCCTGAGGCAGTGCAGGGCTACTATAAAAGGCAGCCCGACTCTCTGCTCTCTCAGCCACTGCTCTCGCCTCCTTCTCCTTGGGCATCAGGTGAGTGTGAAGGCTCTTCTGCTCCCCCTTCAAGATCGGGTCTTTCCCCGATGTTTGTCTCAGCTGATACGGGCTGTCCTGGCCCAGGGCTGGGACCTGCTTCTCGTGGGAGAGGGAAAGGAAGAGAAGGTCTTCCGCAGGGAGAGGCTGGGACTTAGTTGAGCTGCCTCGTGGGCTTTGAGCTGGGCAGCGTATGCTGGTGGTGCCTTGGCTCGCCTGTGGTTGGGTGCAGTGCTGCTCCTCATGGGTCCCTGTGCTCTGCTTCCCCCTGCCCTCTTCTCCAGGAGCACCTCTGACCCAGAGACATGTCCTGCTACGACAAGTGCCAGCCCTGCTGCCCGCCCTGCCTGCCCTGCCAGCCCTGTGGCCCCACCCCGCTGGCCAACAGCTGCAATGAGCCCTGTGTCAGGCAGTGCCAGAACTCCACCGTTGTCATCCAGCCCTCCCCCGTGGTGGTGACCCTGCCCGGCCCCATCCTCAGCTCCTTCCCGCAGAACACCGTTGTGGGATCCTCCACCTCCGCTGCCGTTGGCAGCATCCTCAGCTGTGACGGAGTGCCCATCAACTCTGGCTGCTGCGACCTCTCCTGCATTACCAGCCGCTACTGTGGCAACAGATGTCAGCCCTGCTAAAGCTGCTGGCAACGTCCCCAGGCGAGGACCTCCCAACACCTCAGGCATGATGCTGGAAAGGAGATAGAGCTTTGAGGCATTATATTTAGAGCTTTGGGCCATTGTTGCCTTCTCCTACTCTCTTCTCTCTCTTCCTTACCTTTCCCGTCACCACCTCCCAACACCAGCCTTGCAGCGACCTGTTGGTCTCCCTCCCTCCGCAGGGCAGGCAGTCGGACACCCTGCAGCAGCTCCACCGCATCTTAGTGGCTGCCCCCGGTGCTCCCTGTCAGCCCCCTCCTTTTCCTCTTTAGACTCATTAAAGCTGTGCTGCATCCAAGCCCGTGCCTCCGAGTCCTCCTTCCTTCTGCGGCAACTCCTCCAGTCTGCTCAAGGAAAAAGGTGGAGAAAGTGGGCAGTGGGACTCACTGCAGTGCTTTTTGGTTTGCCTCCTTTCCCTTGGAGCTGAGGAAGACATCCCTCGCGGCTCCACAGCCAGTGTCCATCAGCCCCTTCCCTTGCTGCTTCTCCGCCCAGAAATATTCCCCTTGGCCTCAGAGCACGCCCTACAGATGCCCATCCCAGCTTGTGTTGCTCATAGGAGGACCCCAGTGCTGCAGGAGGCCCTGGGAAGTCAGCAGCCCATCAAGCACTCCAGGCAGTTCCTCTTGCTCTGCATGGAGCTGTGCTGGGGGAGAAGGCTCAGAGAGAAGATGGCCACGAGGATGGAAGGAGGGGCCGGCAGGAGAAGTCACCTTGCCTACAGCCCACAGCCTCCTCCTCGTCACCTTCCCACCCATCTCCACAAGGAGGGGCCACGGCATGCATCTGAGGGCAAGGATAGCTAGGACAACTCCCCTCTTCTCCCATCACACCCATATGGTGGCCCATGCGGCCCCCGCGGTTCATTAGACAGATTTGCAGGCCTCAGGTGACTGGCACGTGCCCAACTCCCATCAGACGGATGTCTGTAGGGCAGAAAGGTGGTTTCCATGGGCCTGCAAGAGGACACAAAAGAGCGACGGACAGTTCCTCCCACGGTACTGGAGAGAGTGCACCGATCAGAACAGCCCATGCTCTCTCTTTGCAGCTCGTGGCAAGTGCAATCCCATCCTGCGGTGCAGGGGAAGAACAGTTCCATGGCAGAAGCTCTCTCACCACCTTCTGCTTTTCTCTGAAGCCACTAGCCCCAGCCCCTCACGGGAAGAGGTTTTCAGACCTCTGCGTGCCTAGGGGAAAGACGGGTGGCAGGGGAGAACTGGGGGCCCTTTCCCGAGAGCTCAGCCTTGCACAGAAGGGCCTCCTGCCAGGATGCCAAGAGAGGAGAACCGTACTGTGTCCCTCCTCCTTGCTCCCACCTCTCCTGAAGACTACAACTCACGGGGAACAGCCTTTGGTGCCTTAACCTCAGAAATCGGGGACTACAAAGACAGCCAAAACCTTCTGCGCTGACCTATCGCTGAAACACTGAGAGTGGATGGGCTGGAAAAGTGAGGCAATGAGGGGTGGATGGCTGGGGAAAGAAAAGCTGTAAACCTGCCGCTAGTCCCCAGGCACACAAGCACAAAGGCCAGTTGACATCATTGCCCACCGTCCTCTGAGGGGAACAAGCGTGGGAGAAAGAGATTGCTCCTGATGGCACAGATAGAAAGCATGGAAATGACAAGCAGTGCTGGCACTTCTGATTACCACTGCTGCTGGAAAACCAGCAAGACCTTGGCTGGCTTCCAGACACCCACCCAGCTGCTTGCTCTCTCCCTCTCCCTCCTCAACAGGACAGGAGGAGAAAGGAAGCTGAGAAAGGTCCTGGGTCGAGATAAAGACAGAGGGATTACTTACCAATTCTCGTCACAGGCAAAACAGACTTGACCTGGGGAAGATTCACTTAACTTATCACCAATAAAAAGGAGAACACGGTGTGAAAGAGCCAAAACCTCCTAACATACCATCCCTCCATCCCTACCTCTCTTTCACAGACTCAACTTCCCTCCTCCATTCCCGGCTCTTCTGTCTCCTCCACCCCCAAGCAGGGCAGCGGGATGTGGAATGGGGGTTGTGGTCAGTCCACAACAGGTCCTTTCTGCTGCTCTTCCCTCCTCACACTTTGCTTCTGCTCCAGCGTGAGACCTTCCCATAGGTTGCAGCCTTTCAAGACCGGTCCAAGAGTGGATCCTGTCCATGGGCTGCAGTCCTTCGGATACGACTGCTCCAGCATGGGTGCTCCAGGTGCTGCCAGGAGCCAGCTTCAGCAGGATCTCTGCGCAGGCCACAGTTCCTGCGTGGCATCTCCACCTGATCTGGCCTGGGATCCTCCACGGGCTGCAGTGTGGACATCTGCTCCACCATCGTCTTCCCGTGGGCTGCCTGGGCACCTCTCCAGGCTCTTGTCTGGAGCACCTCCTCCACTTCCTTCTTCTCTGGCCTTGGTGCTTGCAGGATTGTTTCTCACATTTATTTTATTTTTTTTTTCAGTTCATTCCTTGCTTCCTGTGCAGTGTTTGGCCCTTTCTCAAATATGTTTTCATGGAGGCACCACCAGCACTGCTCACGGGCTCGGCGCTGGTCAGCAGTGAGTCCGTTTTTGAGTCGACTGGAACTGACCCTCTCAGACGGGATTTTTCCCACAGAGACCACCCCTGCCACCTTCCTCCCCCTGCTACCAAAGCCTTGCCACCTATGCCCAATCAAGTGGGTCCAACGGAGTAGGAGGCACAGTCAGATGAATAAAAATTGCCACAGCAAAGATCCCGTCCCGGCTTCATTAAGGGACAGCTGTACCTTTGACTCATCTTAAGAGAAATGGTACTATTAGTCACGCTTAAAGATTTGGAATGAACGCTGCAAAAATGCAGCCATCTGATGTCCTTGGTAGATCCCTAGATCCCTTGGCAAGTTGACCAGATAGAGCCAAGAATGGGGACTTCCTTAATGTTATTATCATCAGATCTTAAGTGCTATATTTCCCATTCCCCTGGGCCTCTTTGACCCGCCAGGGCACTTTCCCAAAGGATTCTGCCTGGCAGGTCCCCGAGGGAGCACAAAGCTGCTCTCAGGGAGTGCAGGGTTGCAATGTTGCCTTCTGTTTTGCACAGCCCCTGCACATGCCAGACGCGAGAGCTCTCCCAGCTTTGCTCCAAAACCCCAATAAGATCATAGCTCTGCAAGTGCGCACAGAGTTTTAAGTTGTCCGGCTTGTGTCCTGGCTCAGGCTCTTTGTCTTACACGTGCCTGGGGTCAAGCTGGAAAGGCAAGTTGGTGAGCGTACTGGTTTTGCCTGGGAGGGAGTCACGTTTCCTCATCGTGGCTTGTGTGGGGCTGAGTTTTGCGTTTGTGCTGAAAATAGTGTTGAAAATTCAGGGTCGCTTAGGTTGTTGCTGAGCAGCATATACGCCACGTCAGGACCTTTTCTGCTCCTTAGGCTGCCCCGCCAGCAAGTAGGCTGAGGGCGTAAGAGAATTTGGGAGGGGACACAGCTGGGACAGCTGACCCCAACTGACCCAAGGGATATTCCATACCATATAACGTCATGCTCCACAATAAAACTGGGGGGCAGTGAGGTCGGTGAGAACTGTCGTTCCTCGGCGACTGGCTTTGGGGCATTGGATCTCTTAGCTAGCTGTAAGCAATTGTTTTCTCTTGCACAACTTTTCTTCGTTTCATTTTCCTTTCCTTTTGTTGTTGGCTTGTTTCCTGCCATTTTTCTTTAATTATTAAAGTGTCTTTATCTCGACCCATGACTTTTCTCACTTTTACCATTCCAATTCTCCCCCCCATCCATCTTGTGGAAGTGAGTGAGGGATCGTGGGGTGCTTACCTGCCGGCTGGGCTGAAACAACAACAGCAACAACAGTGCGCCAATGAGTAGGTCAAGGCCAGGGTGAGGTCTCGTGACAATAATCAGGGTTCAACAAAGTCCAGCGCTGAGCAGGTGCGTTGATGGCGATGAGGCAGGTGTCAGGTCAGGCTGGGGAGTCACCCGCATGTCAGGGTCCAAACGGAGAGCAGTGGGGTCCATGTCCAGACACAGGCACTGGTGTGTCACCACCGGAGATGTAACTCAGGTCGGGGCCAAGCACTGGAACGTAAGCTTGAAAGCTGTTCCCATGGGAAGGAGAGTTGGCTGTGGTTGAAGCCTCCCGGGAGCAACGATCTGGCAATGACCTCAGCAACGCCAACAACGGGAAGGGGGCATCCCTCAGCTGTGCTACCTCTGAGCTGGGTCTGTCCAACCATCCTGCGTCTCAGAGCAGAGCAACAGCGGGACCTCGGTCCCTTTAGCCCAATACCCATTTGGTGCCAGGTCTCGGCCCCTGCCTCACTCAGCACCAGGCTGATGAGCCATAGAAGTGCAGCTGGCATTGGCATGGCCACGAGGAGCCTCTGGCCCATCCCAGTCCCCAGCAACACTGCGTCATAAGGGGATGGATTCAGGGACAATGGCCTGCCAAGACCGGCAGTCTTTCTTGGCCTTTCTCCCTCTGCATAAAGCAAGAAATAGAGGGCGCCGGAGGCAGGCACTGCATTTTGGGTCTCCGGGCATCTCTCTGCCAGGCCAAAGGCACCACCATTCAGCTGTAGGTGGGATCCTTCTGGCAAAGGCAAGCTGCTACTCTGCAGTGCTCATGGACACACCAGGGGAGAGTCCCCCTGCCATGACCTGCACATGGCCTCACGATGAGGGCCACACAAGTACAGACTGACCCACGTGTGCTCATGCACGTCTGCATGGAACCACCAGAAAACCTGTACGCGCCTGTAAGGCCAGGAAAACACCAGCAACTGTAAACCCCAATGCGGCCCACTTTGGCAGAAGAGGACTCAAGTACCCCAGGGAAGGAGTGGGCCCCACACGTGCTGACGGTGTTGCCCGCGAGCCTTCAGAGGCTGCACAGAGAGGGGATGAGGCAAATGAGCCCAGCAAAATTGTGGAGCACTGCTAGTGTTGCAATAGTGTCAAAGCCTGCCAGCAGAAGGCCACCCGTGTGCAACACCGAGCGACCATCCGAGGGAGACGGCGGGAGGAAGAGAAAAGGACGTGGCATGTCCGCTTCCATGGGAGTCCTCAGGCATCTCGATGACAAACACGAGAGCGGTGCCCATTTCCGGACAACTTTGCCACAAACAAGCCCACAGGAATGACCCAGCCGCACATCACCTGTCCGCACAGGGCGCCATCTGCGCTTGAGCTGAGTCTTCTGCCTGCGCTGACGTGTTGCTGCCCCGGAAATCCTCAGGCCTCTCATCCCGGCACTTACAGAAGCCTTCAAATAGGAAAGCACGTGCCTTAAGCCAGGAAATGAAAAGGCAGCAGTGCAGGAAACCAGGACGCAGCCCATCCCATTAGCTGGGGTGTTTTGCATTTGACATGAGCTTGTCAGAAAATTAGTACTTCCACAAAGGGTGCCTCTGGGCCTGAGGCAGTGCAGGGCTACTATAAAAGGCAGCCCGACTCTCTGCTCTCTCAGCCACTGCTCTCGCCTCCTTCTCCTTGGGCATCAGGTGAGTGTGAAGGCTCTTCTGCTCCCCCTTCAAGATCGGGTCTTTCCCCGATGTTTGTCTCAGCTGATACGGGCTGTCCTGGCCCAGGGCTGGGACCTGCTTCTCGTGGGAGAGGGAAAGGAAGAGAAGGTCTTCCGCAGGGAGAGGCTGGGACTTAGTTGAGCTGCCTCGTGGGCTTTGAGCTGGGCAGCGTATGCTGGTGGTGCCTTGGCTCGCCTGTGGTTGGGTGCAGTGCTGCTCCTCATGGGTCCCTGTGCTCTGCTTCCCCCTGCCCTCTTCTCCAGGAGCACCTCTGACCCAGAGACATGTCCTGCTACGACAAGTGCCAGCCCTGCTGCCCGCCCTGCCTGCCCTGCCAGCCCTGTGGCCCCACCCCGCTGGCCAACAGCTGCAATGAGCCCTGTGTCAGGCAGTGCCAGAACTCCACCGTTGTCATCCAGCCCTCCCCCGTGGTGGTGACCCTGCCTGGCCCCATCCTCAGCTCCTTCCCGCAGAACACCGTTGTGGGATCCTCCACCTCCGCTGCCGTTGGCAGCATCCTCAGCTGTGACGGAGTGCCCATCAACTCTGGCTGCTGCGACCTCTCCTGCATTACCAGCCGCTACTGTGGCAACAGATGTCAGCCCTGCTAAAGCTGCTGGCAACGTCCCCAGGCGAGGACCTCCCAACACCTCAGGCATGATGCTGGAAAGGAGATAGAGCTTTGAGGCATTATATTTAGAGCTTTGGGCCATTGTTGCCTTCTCCTACTCTCTTCTCTCTCTTCCTTACCTTTCCCGTCACCACCTCCCAACGCCAGCCTTGCAGCGACCTGTTGGTCTCCCTCCCTCCGCAGGGCAGGCAGTCGGACACCCTGCAGCAGCTCCACCGCATCTTAGTGGCTGCCCCCGGTGCTCCCTGTCAGCCCCCTCCTTTTCCTCTTTAGACTCATTAAAGCTGTGCTGCATCCAAGCCCGTGCCTCCGAGTCCTCCTTCCTTCTGCGGCAACTCCTCCAGTCTGCTCAAGGGAAAAGGTGGAGAAAGTGGGCAGTGGGACTCACTGCAGTGCTTTTTGGTTTGCCTCCTTTCCCTTGGAGCTGAGGAAGACATCCCTCGCGGCTCCACAGCCAGTGTCCATCAGCCCCTTCCCTTGCTGCTTCTCCGCCCAGAAATATTCCCCTTGGCCTCAGAGCACGCCCTACAGATGCCCATCCCAGCTTGTGTTGCTCATAGGAGGACCCCAGTGCTGCAGGAGGCCCTGGGAAGTCAGCAGCCCATCAAGCACTCCAGGCAGTTCCTCTTGCTCTGCATGGAGCTGTGCTGGGGGAGAAGGCTCAGAGAGAAGATGGCCACGAGGATGGAAGGAGGGGCCGGCAGGAGAAGTCACCTTGCCTACAGCCCACAGCCTCCTCCTCGTCACCTTCCCACCCATCTCCACAAGGAGGAGCCATGGCATGCATCTGAGGGCAAGGATAGCTAGGACAACTCCCCTCTTCTCCCATCACACCCATATGGTGGCCCATGCGGCCCCCGCGGTTCATTAGACAGATTTGCAGGCCTCAGGTGACTGGCACGTGCCCAACTCCCATCAGACGGATGTCTGTAGGACAGAAAGGTGGTTTCCATGGGCCTGCAAGAGGACACAAAAGAGCGACGGACAGTTCCTCCCACGGTACTGGAGAGAGTGCACCGATCAGAACAGCCCATGCTCTCTCTTTGCAGCTCGTGGCAAGTGCAATCCCATCCTGCGGTGCAGGGGAAGAACAGTTCCATGGCAGAAGCTCTCTCACCACCTTCTGCTTTTCTCTGAAGCCACTAGCCCCAGCCCCTCACGGGAAGAGGTTTTCAGACCTCTGCGTGCCTAGGGGAAAGACGGGTGGCAGGGGAGAACTGGGGGCCCTTTCCCGAGAGCTCAGCCTTGCACAGAAGGGCCTCCTGCCAGGATGCCAAGAGAGGAGAACCGTACTGTGTCCCTCCTCCTTGCTCCCACCTCTCCTGAAGACTACAACTCACGGGGAACAGCCTTTGGTGCCTTAACCTCAGAAATCGGGGACTACAAAGACAGCCAAAACCTTCTGCGCTGACCTATCGCTGAAACACTGAGAGTGGATGGGCTGGAAAAGTGAGGCAATGAGGGGTGGATGGCTGGGGAAAGAAAAGCTGTAAACCTGCCGCTAGTCCCCAGGCACACAAGCACAAAGGCCAGTTGACATCATTGCCCACCGTCCTCTGAGGGGAACAAGCGTGGGAGAAAGAGATTGCTCCTGATGGCACAGATAGAAAGCATGGAAATGACAAGCAGTGCTGGCACTTCTGATTACCACTGCTGCTGGAAAACCAGCAAGACCTTGGCTGGCTTCCAGACACCCACCCAGCTGCTTGCTCTCTCCCTCTCCCTCCTCAACAGGACAGGAGGAGAAAGGAAGCTGAGAAAGGTCCTGGGTCGAGATAAAGACAGAGGGATTACTTACCAATTCTCGTCACAGGCAAAACAGACTTGACCTGGGGAAGATTCACTTAACTTATCACCAATAAAAAGGAGAACACGGTGTGAAAGAGCCAAAACCTCCTAACATACCATCCCTCCATCCCTACCTCTCTTTCACAGACTCAACTTCCCTCCTCCATTCCCGGCTCTTCTGTCTCCTCCACCCCCAAGCAGGGCAGCGGGATGTGGAATGGGGGTTGTGGTCAGTCCACAACAGGTCCTTTCTGCTGCTCTTCCCTCCTCACACTTTGCTTCTGCTCCAGCGTGAGACCTTCCCATAGGTTGCAGCCTTTCAAGACCGGTCCAAGAGTGGATCCTGTCCATGGGCTGCAGTCCTTCGGATACGACTGCTCCAGCATGGGTGCTCCAGGTGCTGCCAGGAGCCAGCTTCAGCAGGATCTCTGCGCAGGCCACAGTTCCTGCGTGGCATCTCCACCTGATCTGGCCTGGGATCCTCCACGGGCTGCAGTGTGGACATCTGCTCCACCATCGTCTTCCCGTGGGCTGCCTGGGCACCTCTCCAGGCTCTTGTCTGGAGCACCTCCTCCACTTCCTTCTTCTCTGGCCTTGGTGCTTGCAGGATTGTTTCTCACATTTATTTTATTTTTTTTTTTCAGTTCATTCCTTGCTTCCTGTGCAGTGTTTGGCCCTTTCTCAAATATGTTTTCATGGAGGCACCACCAGCACTGCTCACGGGCTCGGCGTTGGTCAGCAGTGAGTCCGTTTTTGAGTCGACTGGAACTGACCCTCTCAGACGGGATTTTTCCCACAGAGACCACCCCTGCCACCTTCCTCCCCCTGCTACCAAAGCCTTGCCACCTATGCCCAATCAAGTGGGTCCAACGGAGTAGGAGGCACAGTCAGATGAATAAAAATTGCCACAGCAAAGATCCCGTCCAGGCTTCATTAAGGGACAGCTGTACCTTTGACTCATCTTAAGAGAAATGGTACTATTAGTCACGCTTAAAGATTTGGAATGAACGCTGCAAAAATGCAGCCATCTGATGTCCTTGGTAGATCCCTAGATCCCTTGGCAAGTTGACCAGATAGAGCCAAGAATGGGGACTTCCTTAATGTTATTATCATCAGATCTTAAGTGCTATATTTCCCATTCCCCTGGGCCTCTTTGACCCGCCAGGGCACTTTCCCAAAGGATTCTGCCTGGCAGGTCCCCGAGGGAGCACAAAGCTGCTCTCAGGGAGTGCAGGGTTGCAATGTTGCCTTCTGTTTTGCACAGCCCCTGCACATGCCAGACGCGAGAGCTCTCCCAGCTTTGCTCCAAAACCCCAATAAGATCATAGCTCTGCAAGTGCGCACAGAGTTTTAAGTTGTCCGGCTTGTGTCCTGGCTCAGGCTCTTTGTCTTACACGTGCCTGGGGTCAAGCTGGAAAGGCAAGTTGGTGAGCGTACTGGTTTTGCCTGGGAGGGAGTCACGTTTCCTCATCGTGGCTTGTGTGGGGCTGAGTTTTGCGTTTGTGCTGAAAATAGTGTTGAAAATTCAGGGTCGCTTAGGTTGTTGCTGAGCAGCATATACGCCACGTCAGGACCTTTTCTGCTCCTTAGGCTGCCCCGCCAGCAAGTAGGCTGGGGGCGTAAGAGAATTTGGGAGGGGACACAGCTGGGACAGCTGACCCCAACTGACCCAAGGGATATTCCATACCATATAACGTCATGCTCCACAATAAAACTGGGGGGCAGTGAGGTCGGTGAGAACTGTCGTTCCTCGGCGACTGGCTTTGGGGCATTGGATCTCTTAGCTAGCTGTAAGCAATTGTTTTCTCTTGCACAACTTTTCTTGGTTTCATTTTCCTTTCCTTTTGTTGTTGGCTTGTTTCCTGCCATTTTTCTTTAATTATTAAAGTGTCTTTATCTCGACCCATGACTTTTCTCACTTTTACCATTCCAATTCTCCCCCCCATCCATCTTGTGGAAGTGAGTGAGGGATCGTGGGGTGCTTACCTGCCGGCTGGGCTGAAACAACAACAGCAACAACAGTGCGCCAATGAGTAGGTCAAGGCCAGGGTGAGGTCTCGTGACAATAATCAGGGTTCAACAAAGTCCAGCGCTGAGCAGGTGCGTTGATGGCGATGAGGCAGGTGTCAGGTCAGGCTGGGGAGTCACCCGCATGTCAGGGTCCAAACGGAGAGCAGTGGGGTCCATGTCCAGACACAGGCACTGGTGTGTCACCACCGGAGATGTAACTCAGGTCGGGGCCAAGCACTGGAACGTAAGCTTGAAAGCTGTTCCCATGGGAAGGAGAGTTGGCTGTGGTTGAAGCCTCCCGGGAGCAACGATCTGGCAATGACCTCAGCAACGCCAACAACGGGAAGGGGGCATCCCTCAGCTGTGCTACCTCTGAGCTGGGTCTGTCCAACCATCCTGCGTCTCAGAGCAGAGCAACAGCGGGACCTCGGTCCCTTTAGCCCAATACCCATTTGGTGCCAGGTCTCGGCCCCTGCCTCACTCAGCACCAGGCTGATGAGCCATAGAAGTGCAGCTGGCATTGGCATGGCCACGAGGAGCCTCTGGCCCATCCCAGTCCCCAGCAACACTGCGTCATAAGGGGATGGATTCAGGGACAATGGCCTGCCAAGACCGGCAGTCTTTCTTGGCCTTTCTCCCTCTGCATAAAGCAAGAAATAGAGGGCGCCGGAGGCAGGCACTGCATTTTGGGTCTCCGGGCATCTCTCTGCCAGGCCAAAGGCACCACCATTCAGCTGTAGGTGGGATCCTTCTGGCAAAGGCAAGCTGCTACTCTGCAGTGCTCATGGACACACCAGGGGAGAGTCCCCCTGCCATGACCTGCACATGGCCTCACGATGAGGGCCACACAAGTACAGACTGACCCACGTGTGCTCATGCACGTCTGCATGGAACCACCAGAAAACCTGTACGCGCCTGTAAGGCCAGGAAAACACCAGCAACTGTAAACCCCAATGCGGCCCACTTTGGCAGAAGAGGACTCAAGTACCCCAGGGAAGGAGTGGGCCCCACACATGCTGACGGTGTTGCCCGCGAGCCTTCAGAGGCTGCACAGAGAGGGGATGAGGCAAATGAGCCCAGCAAAATTGTGGAGCACTGCTAGTGTTGCAATAGTGTCAAAGCCTGCCAGCAGAAGGCCACCCGTGTGCAACACCGAGCGACCATCCGAGGGAGACGGCGGGAGGAAGAGAAAAGGACGTGGCATGTCCGCTTCCATGGGAGTCCTCAGGCATCTCGATGACAAACACGAGAGCGGTGCCCATTTCCGGACAACTTTGCCACAAACAAGCCCACAGGAATGACCCAGCCGCACATCACCTGTCCGCACAGGGCGCCATCTGCGCTTGAGCTGAGTCTTCTGCCTGCGCTGACGTGTTGCTGCCCCGGAAATCCTCAGGCCTCTCATCCCGGCACTTACAGAAGCCTTCAAATAGGAAAGCACGTGCCTTAAGCCAGGAAATGAAAAGGCAGCAGTGCAGGAAACCAGGACGCAGCCCATCCCATTAGCTGGGGTGTTTTGCATTTGACATGAGCTTGTCAGAAAATTAGTACTTCCACAAAGGGTGCCTCTGGGCCTGAGGCAGTGCAGGGCTACTATAAAAGGCAGCCCGACTCTCTGCTCTCTCAGCCACTGCTCTCGCCTCCTTCTCCTTGGGCATCAGGTGAGTGTGAAGGCTCTTCTGCTCCCCCTTCAAGATCGGGTCTTTCCCCGATGTTTGTCTCAGCTGATACGGGCTGTCCTGGCCCAGGGCTGGGACCTGCTTCTCGTGGGAGAGGGAAAGGAAGAGAAGGTCTTCCGCAGGGAGAGGCTGGGACTTAGTTGAGCTGCCTCGTGGGCTTTGAGCTGGGCAGCGTATGCTGGTGGTGCCTTGGCTCGCCTGTGGTTGGGTGCAGTGCTGCTCCTCATGGGTCCCTGTGCTCTGCTTCCCCCTGCCCTCTTCTCCAGGAGCACCTCTGACCCAGAGACATGTCCTGCTACGACAAGTGCCAGCCCTGCTGCCCGCCCTGCCTGCCCTGCCAGCCCTGTGGCCCCACCCCGCTGGCCAACAGCTGCAATGAGCCCTGTGTCAGGCAGTGCCAGAACTCCACCGTTGTCATCCAGCCCTCCCCCGTGGTGGTGACCCTGCCTGGCCCCATCCTCAGCTCCTTCCCGCAGAACACCGTTGTGGGATCCTCCACCTCCGCTGCCGTTGGCAGCATCCTCAGCTGTGACGGAGTGCCCATCAACTCTGGCTGCTGCGACCTCTCCTGCATTACCAGCCGCTACTGTGGCAACAGATGTCAGCCCTGCTAAAGCTGCTGGCAACGTCCCCAGGCGAGGACCTCCCAACACCTCAGGCATGATGCTGGAAAGGAGATAGAGCTTTGAGGCATTATATTTAGAGCTTTGGGCCATTGTTGCCTTCTCCTACTCTCTTCTCTCTCTTCCTTACCTTTCCCGTCACCACCTCCCAACGCCAGCCTTGCAGCGACCTGTTGGTCTCCCTCCCTCCGCAGGGCAGGCAGTCGGACACCCTGCAGCAGCTCCACCGCATCTTAGTGGCTGCCCCCGGTGCTCCCTGTCAGCCCCCTCCTTTTCCTCTTTAGACTCATTAAAGCTGTGCTGCATCCAAGCCCGTGCCTCCGAGTCCTCCTTCCTTCTGCGGCAACTCCTCCAGTCTGCTCAAGGGAAAAGGTGGAGAAAGTGGGCAGTGGGACTCACTGCAGTGCTTTTTGGTTTGCCTCCTTTCCCTTGGAGCTGAGGAAGACATCCCTCGCGGCTCCACAGCCAGTGTCCATCAGCCCCTTCCCTTGCTGCTTCTCCGCCCAGAAATATTCCCCTTGGCCTCAGAGCACGCCCTACAGATGCCCATCCCAGCTTGTGTTGCTCATAGGAGGACCCCAGTGCTGCAGGAGGCCCTGGGAAGTCAGCAGCCCATCAAGCACTCCAGGCAGTTCCTCTTGCTCTGCATGGAGCTGTGCTGGGGGAGAAGGCTCAGAGAGAAGATGGCCACGAGGATGGAAGGAGGGGCCGGCAGGAGAAGTCACCTTGCCTACAGCCCACAGCCTCCTCCTCGTCACCTTCCCACCCATCTCCACAAGGAGGAGCCATGGCATGCATCTGAGGGCAAGGATAGCTAGGACAACTCCCCTCTTCTCCCATCACACCCATATGGTGGCCCATGCGGCCCCCGCGGTTCATTAGACAGATTTGCAGGCCTCAGGTGACTGGCACGTGCCCAACTCCCATCAGACGGATGTCTGTAGGACAGAAAGGTGGTTTCCATGGGCCTGCAAGAGGACACAAAAGAGCGACGGACAGTTCCTCCCACGGTACTGGAGAGAGTGCACCGATCAGAACAGCCCATGCTCTCTCTTTGCAGCTCGTGGCAAGTGCAATCCCATCCTGCGGTGCAGGGGAAGAACAGTTCCATGGCAGAAGCTCTCTCACCACCTTCTGCTTTTCTCTGAAGCCACTAGCCCCAGCCCCTCACGGGAAGAGGTTTTCAGACCTCTGCGTGCCTAGGGGAAAGACGGGTGGCAGGGGAGAACTGGGGGCCCTTTCCCGAGAGCTCAGCCTTGCACAGAAGGGCCTCCTGCCAGGATGCCAAGAGAGGAGAACCGTACTGTGTCCCTCCTCCTTGCTCCCACCTCTCCTGAAGACTACAACTCACGGGGAACAGCCTTTGGTGCCTTAACCTCAGAAATCGGGGACTACAAAGACAGCCAAAACCTTCTGCGCTGACCTATCGCTGAAACACTGAGAGTGGATGGGCTGGAAAAGTGAGGCAATGAGGGGTGGATGGCTGGGGAAAGAAAAGCTGTAAACCTGCCGCTAGTCCCCAGGCACACAAGCACAAAGGCCAGTTGACATCATTGCCCACCGTCCTCTGAGGGGAACAAGCGTGGGAGAAAGAGATTGCTCCTGATGGCACAGATAGAAAGCATGGAAATGACAAGCAGTGCTGGCACTTCTGATTACCACTGCTGCTGGAAAACCAGCAAGACCTTGGCTGGCTTCCAGACACCCACCCAGCTGCTTGCTCTCTCCCTCTCCCTCCTCAACAGGACAGGAGGAGAAAGGAAGCTGAGAAAGGTCCTGGGTCGAGATAAAGACAGAGGGATTACTTACCAATTCTCGTCACAGGCAAAACAGACTTGACCTGGGGAAGATTCACTTAACTTATCACCAATAAAAAGGAGAACACGGTGTGAAAGAGCCAAAACCTCCTAACATACCATCCCTCCATCCCTACCTCTCTTTCACAGACTCAACTTCCCTCCTCCATTCCCGGCTCTTCTGTCTCCTCCACCCCCAAGCAGGGCAGCGGGATGTGGAATGGGGGTTGTGGTCAGTCCACAACAGGTCCTTTCTGCTGCTCTTCCCTCCTCACACTTTGCTTCTGCTCCAGCGTGAGACCTTCCCATAGGTTGCAGCCTTTCAAGACCGGTCCAAGAGTGGATCCTGTCCATGGGCTGCAGTCCTTCGGATACGACTGCTCCAGCATGGGTGCTCCAGGTGCTGCCAGGAGCCAGCTTCAGCAGGATCTCTGCGCAGGCCACAGTTCCTGCGTGGCATCTCCACCTGATCTGGCCTGGGATCCTCCACGGGCTGCAGTGTGGACATCTGCTCCACCATCGTCTTCCCGTGGGCTGCCTGGGCACCTCTCCAGGCTCTTGTCTGGAGCACCTCCTCCACTTCCTTCTTCTCTGGCCTTGGTGCTTGCAGGATTGTTTCTCACATTTATTTTATTTTTTTTTTTCAGTTCATTCCTTGCTTCCTGTGCAGTGTTTGGCCCTTTCTCAAATATGTTTTCATGGAGGCACCACCAGCACTGCTCACGGGCTCGGCGTTGGTCAGCAGTGAGTCCGTTTTTGAGTCGACTGGAACTGACCCTCTCAGACGGGATTTTTCCCACAGAGACCACCCCTGCCACCTTCCTCCCCCTGCTACCAAAGCCTTGCCACCTATGCCCAATCAAGTGGGTCCAACGGAGTAGGAGGCACAGTCAGATGAATAAAAATTGCCACAGCAAAGATCCCGTCCAGGCTTCATTAAGGGACAGCTGTACCTTTGACTCATCTTAAGAGAAATGGTACTATTAGTCACGCTTAAAGATTTGGAATGAACGCTGCAAAAATGCAGCCATCTGATGTCCTTGGTAGATCCCTAGATCCCTTGGCAAGTTGACCAGATAGAGCCAAGAATGGGGACTTCCTTAATGTTATTATCATCAGATCTTAAGTGCTATATTTCCCATTCCCCTGGGCCTCTTTGACCCGCCAGGGCACTTTCCCAAAGGATTCTGCCTGGCAGGTCCCCGAGGGAGCACAAAGCTGCTCTCAGGGAGTGCAGGGTTGCAATGTTGCCTTCTGTTTTGCACAGCCCCTGCACATGCCAGACGCGAGAGCTCTCCCAGCTTTGCTCCAAAACCCCAATAAGATCATAGCTCTGCAAGTGCGCACAGAGTTTTAAGTTGTCCGGCTTGTGTCCTGGCTCAGGCTCTTTGTCTTACACGTGCCTGGGGTCAAGCTGGAAAGGCAAGTTGGTGAGCGTACTGGTTTTGCCTGGGAGGGAGTCACGTTTCCTCATCGTGGCTTGTGTGGGGCTGAGTTTTGCGTTTGTGCTGAAAATAGTGTTGAAAATTCAGGGTCGCTTAGGTTGTTGCTGAGCAGCATATACGCCACGTCAGGACCTTTTCTGCTCCTTAGGCTGCCCCGCCAGCAAGTAGGCTGGGGGCGTAAGAGAATTTGGGAGGGGACACAGCTGGGACAGCTGACCCCAACTGACCCAAGGGATATTCCATACCATATAACGTCATGCTCCACAATAAAACTGGGGGGCAGTGAGGTCGGTGAGAACTGTCGTTCCTCGGCGACTGGCTTTGGGGCATTGGATCTCTTAGCTAGCTGTAAGCAATTGTTTTCTCTTGCACAACTTTTCTTGGTTTCATTTTCCTTTCCTTTTGTTGTTGGCTTGTTTCCTGCCATTTTTCTTTAATTATTAAAGTGTCTTTATCTCGACCCATGACTTTTCTCACTTTTACCATTCCAATTCTCCCCCCCATCCATCTTGTGGAAGTGAGTGAGGGATCGTGGGGTGCTTACCTGCCGGCTGGGCTGAAACAACAACAGCAACAACAGTGCGCCAATGAGTAGGTCAAGGCCAGGGTGAGGTCTCGTGACAATAATCAGGGTTCAACAAAGTCCAGCGCTGAGCAGGTGCGTTGATGGCGATGAGGCAGGTGTCAGGTCAGGCTGGGGAGTCACCCGCATGTCAGGGTCCAAACGGAGAGCAGTGGGGTCCATGTCCAGACACAGGCACTGGTGTGTCACCACCGGAGATGTAACTCAGGTCGGGGCCAAGCACTGGAACGTAAGCTTGAAAGCTGTTCCCATGGGAAGGAGAGTTGGCTGTGGTTGAAGCCTCCCGGGAGCAACGATCTGGCAATGACCTCAGCAACGCCAACAACGGGAAGGGGGCATCCCTCAGCTGTGCTACCTCTGAGCTGGGTCTGTCCAACCATCCTGCGTCTCAGAGCAGAGCAACAGCGGGACCTCGGTCCCTTTAGCCCAATACCCATTTGGTGCCAGGTCTCGGCCCCTGCCTCACTCAGCACCAGGCTGATGAGCCATAGAAGTGCAGCTGGCATTGGCATGGCCACGAGGAGCCTCTGGCCCATCCCAGTCCCCAGCAACACTGCGTCATAAGGGGATGGATTCAGGGACAATGGCCTGCCAAGACCGGCAGTCTTTCTTGGCCTTTCTCCCTCTGCATAAAGCAAGAAATAGAGGGCGCCGGAGGCAGGCACTGCATTTTGGGTCTCCGGGCATCTCTCTGCCAGGCCAAAGGCACCACCATTCAGCTGTAGGTGGGATCCTTCTGGCAAAGGCAAGCTGCTACTCTGCAGTGCTCATGGACACACCAGGGGAGAGTCCCCCTGCCATGACCTGCACATGGCCTCACGATGAGGGCCACACAAGTACAGACTGACCCACGTGTGCTCATGCACGTCTGCATGGAACCACCAGAAAACCTGTACGCGCCTGTAAGGCCAGGAAAACACCAGCAACTGTAAACCCCAATGCGGCCCACTTTGGCAGAAGAGGACTCAAGTACCCCAGGGAAGGAGTGGGCCCCACACGTGCTGACGGTGTTGCCCGCGAGCCTTCAGAGGCTGCACAGAGAGGGGATGAGGCAAATGAGCCCAGCAAAATTGTGGAGCACTGCTAGTGTTGCAATAGTGTCAAAGCCTGCCAGCAGAAGGCCACCCGTGTGCAACACCGAGCGACCATCCGAGGGAGACGGCGGGAGGAAGAGAAAAGGACGTGGCATGTCCGCTTCCATGGGAGTCCTCAGGCATCTCGATGACAAACACGAGAGCGGTGCCCATTTCCGGACAACTTTGCCACAAACAAGCCCACAGGAATGACCCAGCCGCACATCACCTGTCCGCACAGGGCGCCATCTGCGCTTGAGCTGAGTCTTCTGCCTGCGCTGACGTGTTGCTGCCCCGGAAATCCTCAGGCCTCTCATCCCGGCACTTACAGAAGCCTTCAAATAGGAAAGCACGTGCCTTAAGCCAGGAAATGAAAAGGCAGCAGTGCAGGAAACCAGGACGCAGCCCATCCCATTAGCTGGGGTGTTTTGCATTTGACATGAGCTTGTCAGAAAATTAGTACTTCCACAAAGGGTGCCTCTGGGCCTGAGGCAGTGCAGGGCTACTATAAAAGGCAGCCCGACTCTCTGCTCTCTCAGCCACTGCTCTCGCCTCCTTCTCCTTGGGCATCAGGTGAGTGTGAAGGCTCTTCTGCTCCCCCTTCAAGATCGGGTCTTTCCCCGATGTTTGTCTCAGCTGATACGGGCTGTCCTGGCCCAGGGCTGGGACCTGCTTCTCGTGGGAGAGGGAAAGGAAGAGAAGGTCTTCCGCAGGGAGAGGCTGGGACTTAGTTGAGCTGCCTCGTGGGCTTTGAGCTGGGCAGCGTATGCTGGTGGTGCCTTGGCTCGCCTGTGGTTGGGTGCAGTGCTGCTCCTCATGGGTCCCTGTGCTCTGCTTCCCCCTGCCCTCTTCTCCAGGAGCACCTCTGACCCAGAGACATGTCCTGCTACGACAAGTGCCAGCCCTGCTGCCCGCCCTGCCTGCCCTGCCAGCCCTGTGGCCCCACCCCGCTGGCCAACAGCTGCAATGAGCCCTGTGTCAGGCAGTGCCAGAACTCCACCGTTGTCATCCAGCCCTCCCCCGTGGTGGTGACCCTGCCTGGCCCCATCCTCAGCTCCTTCCCGCAGAACACCGTTGTGGGATCCTCCACCTCCGCTGCCGTTGGCAGCATCCTCAGCTGTGACGGAGTGCCCATCAACTCTGGCTGCTGCGACCTCTCCTGCATTACCAGCCGCTACTGTGGCAACAGATGTCAGCCCTGCTAAAGCTGCTGGCAACGTCCCCAGGCGAGGACCTCCCAACACCTCAGGCATGATGCTGGAAAGGAGATAGAGCTTTGAGGCATTATATTTAGAGCTTTGGGCCATTGTTGCCTTCTCCTACTCTCTTCTCTCTCTTCCTTACCTTTCCCGTCACCACCTCCCAACGCCAGCCTTGCAGCGACCTGTTGGTCTCCCTCCCTCCGCAGGGCAGGCAGTCGGACACCCTGCAGCAGCTCCACCGCATCTTAGTGGCTGCCCCCGGTGCTCCCTGTCAGCCCCCTCCTTTTCCTCTTTAGACTCATTAAAGCTGTGCTGCATCCAAGCCCGTGCCTCCGAGTCCTCCTTCCTTCTGCGGCAACTCCTCCAGTCTGCTCAAGGAAAAAGGTGGAGAAAGTGGGCAGTGGGACTCACTGCAGTGCTTTTTGGTTTGCCTCCTTTCCCTTGGAGCTGAGGAAGACATCCCTCGCGGCTCCACAGCCAGTGTCCATCAGCCCCTTCCCTTGCTGCTTCTCCGCCCAGAAATATTCCCCTTGGCCTCAGAGCACGCCCTACAGATGCCCATCCCAGCTTGTGTTGCTCATAGGAGGACCCCAGTGCTGCAGGAGGCCCTGGGAAGTCAGCAGCCCATCAAGCACTCCAGGCAGTTCCTCTTGCTCTGCATGGAGCTGTGCTGGGGGAGAAGGCTCAGAGAGAAGATGGCCACGAGGATGGAAGGAGGGGCCGGCAGGAGAAGTCACCTTGCCTACAGCCCACAGCCTCCTCCTCGTCACCTTCCCACCCATCTCCACAAGGAGGGGCCACGGCATGCATCTGAGGGCAAGGATAGCTAGGACAACTCCCCTCTTCTCCCATCACACCCATATGGTGGCCCATGCGGCCCCCGCGGTTCATTAGACAGATTTGCAGGCCTCAGGTGACTGGCACGTGCCCAACTCCCATCAGACGGATGTCTGTAGGGCAGAAAGGTGGTTTCCATGGGCCTGCAAGAGGACACAAAAGAGCGACGGACAGTTCCTCCCACGGTACTGGAGAGAGTGCACCGATCAGAACAGCCCATGCTCTCTCTTTGCAGCTCGTGGCAAGTGCAATCCCATCCTGCGGTGCAGGGGAAGAACAGTTCCATGGCAGAAGCTCTCTCACCACCTTCTGCTTTTCTCTGAAGCCACTAGCCCCAGCCCCTCACGGGAAGAGGTTTTCAGACCTCTGCGTGCCTAGGGGAAAGACGGGTGGCAGGGGAGAACTGGGGGCCCTTTCCCGAGAGCTCAGCCTTGCACAGAAGGGCCTCCTGCCAGGATGCCAAGAGAGGAGAACCGTACTGTGTCCCTCCTCCTTGCTCCCACCTCTCCTGAAGACTACAACTCACGGGGAACAGCCTTTGGTGCCTTAACCTCAGAAATCGGGGACTACAAAGACAGCCAAAACCTTCTGCGCTGACCTATCGCTGAAACACTGAGAGTGGATGGGCTGGAAAAGTGAGGCAATGAGGGGTGGATGGCTGGGGAAAGAAAAGCTGTAAACCTGCCGCTAGTCCCCAGGCACACAAGCACAAAGGCCAGTTGACATCATTGCCCACCGTCCTCTGAGGGGAACAAGCGTGGGAGAAAGAGATTGCTCCTGATGGCACAGATAGAAAGCATGGAAATGACAAGCAGTGCTGGCACTTCTGATTACCACTGCTGCTGGAAAACCAGCAAGACCTTGGCTGGCTTCCAGACACCCACCCAGCTGCTTGCTCTCTCCCTCTCCCTCCTCAACAGGACAGGAGGAGAAAGGAAGCTGAGAAAGGTCCTGGGTCGAGATAAAGACAGAGGGATTACTTACCAATTCTCGTCACAGGCAAAACAGACTTGACCTGGGGAAGATTCACTTAACTTATCACCAATAAAAAGGAGAACACGGTGTGAAAGAGCCAAAACCTCCTAACATACCATCCCTCCATCCCTACCTCTCTTTCACAGACTCAACTTCCCTCCTCCATTCCCGGCTCTTCTGTCTCCTCCACCCCCAAGCAGGGCAGCGGGATGTGGAATGGGGGTTGTGGTCAGTCCACAACAGGTCCTTTCTGCTGCTCTTCCCTCCTCACACTTTGCTTCTGCTCCAGCGTGAGACCTTCCCATAGGTTGCAGCCTTTCAAGACCGGTCCAAGAGTGGATCCTGTCCATGGGCTGCAGTCCTTCGGATACGACTGCTCCAGCATGGGTGCTCCAGGTGCTGCCAGGAGCCAGCTTCAGCAGGATCTCTGCGCAGGCCACAGTTCCTGCGTGGCATCTCCACCTGATCTGGCCTGGGATCCTCCACGGGCTGCAGTGTGGACATCTGCTCCACCATCGTCTTCCCGTGGGCTGCCTGGGCACCTCTCCAGGCTCTTGTCTGGAGCACCTCCTCCACTTCCTTCTTCTCTGGCCTTGGTGCTTGCAGGATTGTTTCTCACATTTATTTTATTTTTTTTTTTCAGTTCATTCCTTGCTTCCTGTGCAGTGTTTGGCCCTTTCTCAAATATGTTTTCATGGAGGCACCACCAGCACTGCTCACGGGCTCGGCGTTGGTCAGCAGTGAGTCCGTTTTTGAGTCGACTGGAACTGACCCTCTCAGACGGGATTTTTCCCACAGAGACCACCCCTGCCACCTTCCTCCCCCTGCTACCAAAGCCTTGCCACCTATGCCCAATCAAGTGGGTCCAACGGAGTAGGAGGCACAGTCAGATGAATAAAAATTGCCACAGCAAAGATCCCGTCCAGGCTTCATTAAGGGACAGCTGTACCTTTGACTCATCTTAAGAGAAATGGTACTATTAGTCACGCTTAAAGATTTGGAATGAACGCTGCAAAAATGCAGCCATCTGATGTCCTTGGTAGATCCCTAGATCCCTTGGCAAGTTGACCAGATAGAGCCAAGAATGGGGACTTCCTTAATGTTATTATCATCAGATCTTAAGTGCTATATTTCCCATTCCCCTGGGCCTCTTTGACCCGCCAGGGCACTTTCCCAAAGGATTCTGCCTGGCAGGTCCCCGAGGGAGCACAAAGCTGCTCTCAGGGAGTGCAGGGTTGCAATGTTGCCTTCTGTTTTGCACAGCCCCTGCACATGCCAGACGCGAGAGCTCTCCCAGCTTTGCTCCAAAACCCCAATAAGATCATAGCTCTGCAAGTGCGCACAGAGTTTTAAGTTGTCCGGCTTGTGTCCTGGCTCAGGCTCTTTGTCTTACACGTGCCTGGGGTCAAGCTGGAAAGGCAAGTTGGTGAGCGTACTGGTTTTGCCTGGGAGGGAGTCACGTTTCCTCATCGTGGCTTGTGTGGGGCTGAGTTTTGCGTTTGTGCTGAAAATAGTGTTGAAAATTCAGGGTCGCTTAGGTTGTTGCTGAGCAGCATATACGCCACGTCAGGACCTTTTCTGCTCCTTAGGCTGCCCCGCCAGCAAGTAGGCTGGGGGCGTAAGAGAATTTGGGAGGGGACACAGCTGGGACAGCTGACCCCAACTGACCCAAGGGATATTCCATACCATATAACGTCATGCTCCACAATAAAACTGGGGGGCAGTGAGGTCGGTGAGAACTGTCGTTCCTCGGCGACTGGCTTTGGGGCATTGGATCTCTTAGCTAGCTGTAAGCAATTGTTTTCTCTTGCACAACTTTTCTTGGTTTCATTTTCCTTTCCTTTTGTTGTTGGCTTGTTTCCTGCCATTTTTCTTTAATTATTAAAGTGTCTTTATCTCGACCCATGACTTTTCTCACTTTTACCATTCCAATTCTCCCCCCCATCCATCTTGTGGAAGTGAGTGAGGGATCGTGGGGTGCTTACCTGCCGGCTGGGCTGAAACAACAACAGCAACAACAGTGCGCCAATGAGTAGGTCAAGGCCAGGGTGAGGTCTCGTGACAATAATCAGGGTTCAACAAAGTCCAGCGCTGAGCAGGTGCGTTGATGGCGATGAGGCAGGTGTCAGGTCAGGCTGGGGAGTCACCCGCATGTCAGGGTCCAAACGGAGAGCAGTGGGGTCCATGTCCAGACACAGGCACTGGTGTGTCACCACCGGAGATGTAACTCAGGTCGGGGCCAAGCACTGGAACGTAAGCTTGAAAGCTGTTCCCATGGGAAGGAGAGTTGGCTGTGGTTGAAGCCTCCCGGGAGCAACGATCTGGCAATGACCTCAGCAACGCCAACAACGGGAAGGGGGCATCCCTCAGCTGTGCTACCTCTGAGCTGGGTCTGTCCAACCATCCTGCGTCTCAGAGCAGAGCAACAGCGGGACCTCGGTCCCTTTAGCCCAATACCCATTTGGTGCCAGGTCTCGGCCCCTGCCTCACTCAGCACCAGGCTGATGAGCCATAGAAGTGCAGCTGGCATTGGCATGGCCACGAGGAGCCTCTGGCCCATCCCAGTCCCCAGCAACACTGCGTCATAAGGGGATGGATTCAGGGACAATGGCCTGCCAAGACCGGCAGTCTTTCTTGGCCTTTCTCCCTCTGCATAAAGCAAGAAATAGAGGGCGCCGGAGGCAGGCACTGCATTTTGGGTCTCCGGGCATCTCTCTGCCAGGCCAAAGGCACCACCATTCAGCTGTAGGTGGGATCCTTCTGGCAAAGGCAAGCTGCTACTCTGCAGTGCTCATGGACACACCAGGGGAGAGTCCCCCTGCCATGACCTGCACATGGCCTCACGATGAGGGCCACACAAGTACAGACTGACCCACGTGTGCTCATGCACGTCTGCATGGAACCACCAGAAAACCTGTACGCGCCTGTAAGGCCAGGAAAACACCAGCAACTGTAAACCCCAATGCGGCCCACTTTGGCAGAAGAGGACTCAAGTACCCCAGGGAAGGAGTGGGCCCCACACGTGCTGACGGTGTTGCCCGCGAGCCTTCAGAGGCTGCACAGAGAGGGGATGAGGCAAATGAGCCCAGCAAAATTGTGGAGCACTGCTAGTGTTGCAATAGTGTCAAAGCCTGCCAGCAGAAGGCCACCCGTGTGCAACACCGAGCGACCATCCGAGGGAGACGGCGGGAGGAAGAGAAAAGGACGTGGCATGTCCGCTTCCATGGGAGTCCTCAGGCATCTCGATGACAAACACGAGAGCGGTGCCCATTTCCGGACAACTTTGCCACAAACAAGCCCACAGGAATGACCCAGCCGCACATCACCTGTCCGCACAGGGCGCCATCTGCGCTTGAGCTGAGTCTTCTGCCTGCGCTGACGTGTTGCTGCCCCGGAAATCCTCAGGCCTCTCATCCCGGCACTTACAGAAGCCTTCAAATAGGAAAGCACGTGCCTTAAGCCAGGAAATGAAAAGGCAGCAGTGCAGGAAACCAGGACGCAGCCCATCCCATTAGCTGGGGTGTTTTGCATTTGACATGAGCTTGTCAGAAAATTAGTACTTCCACAAAGGGTGCCTCTGGGCCTGAGGCAGTGCAGGGCTACTATAAAAGGCAGCCCGACTCTCTGCTCTCTCAGCCACTGCTCTCGCCTCCTTCTCCTTGGGCATCAGGTGAGTGTGAAGGCTCTTCTGCTCCCCCTTCAAGATCGGGTCTTTCCCCGATGTTTGTCTCAGCTGATACGGGCTGTCCTGGCCCAGGGCTGGGACCTGCTTCTCGTGGGAGAGGGAAAGGAAGAGAAGGTCTTCCGCAGGGAGAGGCTGGGACTTAGTTGAGCTGCCTCGTGGGCTTTGAGCTGGGCAGCGTATGCTGGTGGTGCCTTGGCTCGCCTGTGGTTGGGTGCAGTGCTGCTCCTCATGGGTCCCTGTGCTCTGCTTCCCCCTGCCCTCTTCTCCAGGAGCACCTCTGACCCAGAGACATGTCCTGCTACGACAAGTGCCAGCCCTGCTGCCCGCCCTGCCTGCCCTGCCAGCCCTGTGGCCCCACCCCGCTGGCCAACAGCTGCAATGAGCCCTGTGTCAGGCAGTGCCAGAACTCCACCGTTGTCATCCAGCCCTCCCCCGTGGTGGTGACCCTGCCTGGCCCCATCCTCAGCTCCTTCCCGCAGAACACCGTTGTGGGATCCTCCACCTCCGCTGCCGTTGGCAGCATCCTCAGCTGTGACGGAGTGCCCATCAACTCTGGCTGCTGCGACCTCTCCTGCATTACCAGCCGCTACTGTGGCAACAGATGTCAGCCCTGCTAAAGCTGCTGGCAACGTCCCCAGGCGAGGACCTCCCAACACCTCAGGCATGATGCTGGAAAGGAGATAGAGCTTTGAGGCATTATATTTAGAGCTTTGGGCCATTGTTGCCTTCTCCTACTCTCTTCTCTCTCTTCCTTACCTTTCCCGTCACCACCTCCCAACGCCAGCCTTGCAGCGACCTGTTGGTCTCCCTCCCTCCGCAGGGCAGGCAGTCGGACACCCTGCAGCAGCTCCACCGCATCTTAGTGGCTGCCCCCGGTGCTCCCTGTCAGCCCCCTCCTTTTCCTCTTTAGACTCATTAAAGCTGTGCTGCATCCAAGCCCGTGCCTCCGAGTCCTCCTTCCTTCTGCGGCAACTCCTCCAGTCTGCTCAAGGAAAAAGGTGGAGAAAGTGGGCAGTGGGACTCACTGCAGTGCTTTTTGGTTTGCCTCCTTTCCCTTGGAGCTGAGGAAGACATCCCTCGCGGCTCCACAGCCAGTGTCCATCAGCCCCTTCCCTTGCTGCTTCTCCGCCCAGAAATATTCCCCTTGGCCTCAGAGCACGCCCTACAGATGCCCATCCCAGCTTGTGTTGCTCATAGGAGGACCCCAGTGCTGCAGGAGGCCCTGGGAAGTCAGCAGCCCATCAAGCACTCCAGGCAGTTCCTCTTGCTCTGCATGGAGCTGTGCTGGGGGAGAAGGCTCAGAGAGAAGATGGCCACGAGGATGGAAGGAGGGGCCGGCAGGAGAAGTCACCTTGCCTACAGCCCACAGCCTCCTCCTCGTCACCTTCCCACCCATCTCCACAAGGAGGGGCCACGGCATGCATCTGAGGGCAAGGATAGCTAGGACAACTCCCCTCTTCTCCCATCACACCCATATGGTGGCCCATGCGGCCCCCGCGGTTCATTAGACAGATTTGCAGGCCTCAGGTGACTGGCACGTGCCCAACTCCCATCAGACGGATGTCTGTAGGGCAGAAAGGTGGTTTCCATGGGCCTGCAAGAGGACACAAAAGAGCGACGGACAGTTCCTCCCACGGTACTGGAGAGAGTGCACCGATCAGAACAGCCCATGCTCTCTCTTTGCAGCTCGTGGCAAGTGCAATCCCATCCTGCGGTGCAGGGGAAGAACAGTTCCATGGCAGAAGCTCTCTCACCACCTTCTGCTTTTCTCTGAAGCCACTAGCCCCAGCCCCTCACGGGAAGAGGTTTTCAGACCTCTGCGTGCCTAGGGAAAGATGGGTGGCAGGGGGAGAACTGGGGGCCCTTTCCCGAGAGCTCAGCCTTGCACAGAAGGGCCTCCTGCCAGGATGCCAAGAGAGGAGAACCGTACTGTGTCCCTCCTCCTTGCTCCCACCTCTCCTGAAGACTACAACTCACGGGGAACAGCCTTTGGTGCCTTAACCTCAGAAATCGGGGACTACAAAGACAGCCAAAACCTTCTGCGCTGACCTATCGCTGAAACACTGAGAGTGGATGGGCTGGAAAAGTGAGGCAATGAGGGGTGGATGG